>NC_044327.1:30417622-30652622 GCF_007399415.2 Gopherus evgoodei
TGCAATTTTCCCCAGATTTAAGATGGGTTTAAGATGACATTACATTTTATTAGTTCTACAATTACGTCATGTATATGGGTTTAAAAGATCTCAAGAAAGTCCAGGAAAAAAACCCTACCATATTACACACAAATGTCTAGGAAATAGGAGTATCAATTTAATTAGAAATAACTGTACGTACAAAGTGCCTAACTGCCAACAATTCACAGAGCTTGTTTGTTTAAGAATGAAAGCATGTTTCAAAACTAATCTACATTTTAAATTAACGTGGGGGGTGTCACATGGTAACATTACTCAAGATGGCTGACATTTGATGAACTTCAGAAAATCCTCAGTATAAATGCATCTTTTTGAGTGAGATATTCAGGTGATTTGAGACAGAAAAATAGTACTAGTTGACAATAAAAGTCAGGGTGGATTAGAATTTATAAGCAGAAAATTGAATAAAATCTTTCACTAACTGGGTTCCTTCCCCTCATATTTAGACATGGTTGAGCATTATTACTCACACAATCAGAGGCCACAGAACTAATTATTTGAAGAGCACTAAATGGGAACAACAGCAAGTTGTATCATTGCTGAACTTCCCACATATAATTTTCTGCTATGGGCAAGAAACTGGACCTCATTGGCAGGGGGTTGAAGCCAAAAACAGATTTGTCATAGGAAACTGTCTGCCAAACAACAAAAAACAAAAACACTGCCAGAACATTATTTTTTATAGCAGAAAATGGTATTCCTTCTTGAGAAACCGAGCAACCTAGAAGAAGATAATTCAAAAGATCCAACTTACAGATGTATGAACAACTCAGCAGCCTGAAACACTGGACTATTACAAATTATTTACATACCACATGTGGATTCTTTTGACTAAAAGTTTTATAAGCTATAGAGTAGCTAAGGACTCTAATGCAGAGGTGCTCTATGCAGCACCTAAGGATCAGACCCTGAATGTTTATAACCCGCAAAGTCTGACTTTTTGTTATATATATAAATTAGGAAAACTTGATTCCAATTGATTGATCATGGAATGGATCAGTTTTCATGACTTCATTCTTTTGCCTTCCTGGACCTCAACATTGAGCTGCAGAAAAAATAAAAACAAATATGTAGATCAACCGAAAGCCAATGCATTGTTCTTTTATACCTCCCAGCAATTTTTTAGTAGATTTAAAAGAGCTATATGATACATAAAACTTTCCTTTTGCCTTCATAAGCAGAATAAGGGTGAACTGACAGATCTTTAGATGTGTTCATATTGAGCCCTGTATAAAATGCATGTAAATTATCTTCGTAACTTCACATTCCATTTGTTTAACCTAATATTCACTTCTTCTTTTACCACTTAAAATAATTCTTTGATGCATGTTATATTAATTGCAGAACACTAACCCGAATCCTACTACTGAAAAATATGAAGTAAAGCTATGAGGAAAAATTATTACTCTTGATTGCATAGATCTTGGATCAAGGTACCTTTCCTTATACAAAAGAGGCAGCATGAAAAAATCCCTGATTCTGCAAAGACTTGCAAACAGGCTTAACTTTGCACACTGAGCAATACCATTGACTTGTGTGCTTAACGACAAGCATATGCACAAGTCTTTGTGGGATCAGGTCCCTAGTTCTTAGTCACTCCAAAGGTCAGACAGTCATTACCCAGAACAAGTGCTTAATCCTGAGAGTGCAGACCACCACACAAGGTCAGGTCTTAAAGCTGATGACCACCTATTAAATTGGCCCTTGGCTTACAGACAAATATTTAGGCTCCATTCAACTTTTACTCCCCATAGTTCTCTCTTCCACCACACCTTAAGTCCACTTCATACGTATGGAGGTCCTGCCTGACTTTTTCTTCAGTTAGGACCCAATTCAGCAAAACACTTACAACGTGTTTAAATCTGCCATTGTCTTCATTTGGATTTAAGCATAGGCTTAAGTGTTACACTTCATGGATCGAGGTATTACTCACACACTTGAAGTTAAGAACATGCTTAAGTGCTTTGCTGAATCATGTCCTAAGGGAATATACTCAGTTTTTAAACAAATCTTCCATTCACCTTACAGGCCATGCCCACAAGCACATAAAACTCTAAAAATATTAGAAAATGTGTTACAAAGAGAAATGAACAAACTTAACTTTTAGATAAAACAAAATGAGATTAAAAGTCTAATCCTCCCCTCCAATTACACAATTCCCTACTTTCTGACTGGACGTGGGTATCTGATTTACAAATTAACAGTATAGTTATAAAGTGACTCAGTAGTACAAAAAAGAAACAACAACAAAAGAACAGCTCCAATGAACCAAAATCTTTTCCTTAAAAGGTTAGTCTTTATAACGAGAAAGTTAACATAATCAGAAAGCAACTTTTAAATTTGGGGGTTAACCCAGTCCCATTAGCCCTAATTTACAAAAAGTAATTACCATAGCCGGACTGAATAAACTCTGAGGCCAAAAGGAAGAACTCTCAGGTTAACACAATGAAATAAATAACATTTTGCAATCAGACTACATGAAGCTTTTACAGCATTCAATAAACTTTGTAGCATCCATCCAAGTCTCTTCTGAATAAACTTGCTCAGCATGCAATTGAGCGGTTACCAGTGAAAATCTGCTGTCCACACTGACCAACGTCAATGGTTTTTCAGTTAAACACTAGTTCAAAGGACAGGATCACACACAAGAAAAGTTATGCATCTTCTTAAGCATGTGCAGGACCCGAGGCATCGGTCATTATTGGGAGTTTAATGTTAATGTTACTTCACTATGTTCAGGTATAACTCAAACATCCAGTGTCTTCCCAAAGAACTTGATCAATCTTTTAAAGCTTGATCATCTGAGTATTTATATTTCCTTTTATGCAGAAGAAACTTGGTTTCTCCTATATTTAGACATCAATTACAGACCGACAGGAAGAACATTAGTATCTTTGCTCAGCACTGACAAACAATATAATTTCTTCATCCAGATTTTAGCATGTAGACCTTTTACTTGAATTCAGTCATAAGAATCAAAATATGGTTTGGATATGCCTACTGCCTAATTGTTGACATATTGCAGACAGACTAATTGAAATAAAAGACCATGCTTCAGTTGATTACCAAAATAACTGTATAATATAACTAATATAGTTAAAATTAATATTTAACTATGTAAAGTAGCTCAAGCGATGAGGTGTAGCTCACATATATTAACTAAAAACATTCCTAATAAATAAAACATCTTTGTGCAGAGACAAGGAGTCAGATCCTCAGCTAGGTTAAATTAGCACAGCTTCATTAAAGTCACTGCAGCTGAGGATCTGGACCAATGCTTTAATCCATGTGCCAAAATCAGACTTTTCCAAATGGGATTTGATACAGCCAACATAATTTAGTGATGTATTCTGTGACAAAAAAAAGTCAACCTGTCCAAATCAGAGAGATGTATTACTGAAGGAGAGTGGAGCATAGGTGGGGCAGACAAAGGCAGAAAGAAGTTAATGCTGAGATACCTCATTTAGGTCCTAGTCCAAAAAGCACATGCATAAACTTTAAGCAAATGAATATCCCCATTAAAATCAGTGACGCTACTCACATGCTTAAAACTATGCACATGCTTAAGTGCTCTGCTGAATCAGTGCATTAGATAGGGACTGAGGAAAGTTAACTTAAAAAAAATTCTCTTACACTCTGGCATCCTTTGGGGAAGGGAGGTTATTGGTTGGGATTTTGTTTGTTTTAAATCAGCGTGAATCAAATGCTCCCCTTCTTTGTAAAACACTCTGGAGAGGATTGGCCACAGTTACAGATACTTGCCTGGCCTTGCTGCCTGCTGAATCATGGCTAAATCTCCATAAGTGTAAAAATAACAGGCTTTGTTTCATCTTTTGTGAATCAATTTTCATTTAAAATAAACCCCAAAGGAAGGCCAGCCTGTGTGACCAGTTAGTTTTTTGCTCCTCTTGCCTCCATTTATATACACGTCAAATTTGCCATCTCTCTCTAGCTCATCATTTAATAGAAAGAAAGCAGCTGGGATTCTAGCCCTTCAAATGCTAAATATGAACAAGACGTATTGTGGTCCTTCACAGATCTGCACAGTAAGTTTGATCACTCAAAGAACCAGATGTTTTGTTATCTCCAAATTAGGCATGGACTCCATTTCACACAGGGGTAGGCTTCATCTTACTATCTATCATTCTTCTGGAATCCTTCCTCCACTCCAGTGCAGGCAGCAGCAATCATATTTCCAAAATCTATTTGTTCATAACTGAATTTTCATTAACATGTCACAGGTCTGGCAGGCATTTGTGGGATTGGAAAGTGCAAACAAGCATTAGTGGAGAGGATGGACACTACACTCTCCCCTTGACTAGAATAGCACTGATACGCACAAAATAATATGTGGTACAATTCATTTACACATGTACCCTGCCGGTGTATTATGAGTCTGGATACCTTTAGAAATAACAACAGTGAAACCTGAGGAATATGTAAATGCAACGCTAGAAAGACACAACATTCGGTAATTTTGTCCTGCTTGCGTGCCTCTGATTCTGGAGAGTGGTTCTTTCATCCCTTTCAAACACACTGGCAACCTAAATCATGGTGACTCCAAGTCTTCAGCTATATGGAATTGCTTCCTCCTAACACAATCAGAACAGATGAGAACCAGATGCTGGGATTTTGTTTGGGGGTCGTTTTTTTGCAACAACAACAACAAAAAAAATCACTAGACTTTGTAAGCTTAATGATGCTCTTCCCAAGTGGTATAACAACATAATATATTCCATGTTAGCACTCGATAATACTATCTCCTTTACACTGCATAGGGCTCTTTAATACACCATGAACTTCTTTATTATATTTATTCAAAAGGAATTGTACTCTGCATCAAGTTGCAGATATCATATGCTCTAGTATTTGTCTCCTGTCTGTACACATAGCACGATATTCTGAACAATACAATGGGTGTGGGTTAAAAAAATTGAATCAATAATGAGAAGAGTTACACAGAGGCAGTACACACAGCTGCATAGGTCAGCTCATTAAAAGGTATCGAAACAGAACTGGTCATAACTATGGTCCCTTCCTACCAAGCAAGCAAGGGCCAAGAGAAAGGTTGGCAGAGTATAAATGGAAGAACACAGTTTCCTGGTGTTTGTGAGCTCAGAACAACAAGTGCTGGTGGGACCAGGGTAACACCAGGGATAGATCGGATAATTACTGGTATAGCACAACTGTGTGCCTCCATAGGTACTGCACCTGTAAATTCTCCGCTGTGGGAACTCTTTAGATTCCCTTCCTAAGCTCATGCAGCCAGAATTGAGACATGTATCAGCCTCATACTAGCTAAGTGACTCCATTTCTCACATGGATCCATTTCTGGGTTGTTTACTCAAGTTTGTGTATTTTAAACTCAAGTTGTAGCTGTGTCTGTTAAATTAAGCTGCCTTTTTCTCCAAGTGCATCATCTCAGTCTCTTCTCCCCTTAAGTAGAGGTGAAGGTCACACTTCAGACCTCTAACTTGAAAAGATAACAGTGGCAGGTTTGGGTTATTTTTAATTACATTAAAATATTTTGGGTGCCTGGCACATTATAGGGAGCATTTAGAAGTGGTAAAGAAGAACCAAAACCAGTCTTTGCCTATATCCCCAATGCGCTATGGGACCAGTCCTGAATATTAATTAATTAATACCTTAAATACAGAAATGTAACATCCAGTCTTCTGTCTATCAAATTGAGTTAAATCCCCTTCACTGTCTTAACATCTATCACAATCCTGATAGACTGGAGGGAATGCAGAAAAGGAGGACCCACAACAGGGAGTTGGAGACCCCTTATGAAGAAAGATTAAATTTGCTAAATGCAGAATGTAGAGTTTGGCTATGCAACAATTAAGATAGTAAGGAGAGACATGACAGCAGTGCATAGACATCTGAAGGTGTACGGCCACCAAACACGTACTGTGGCTTAGCCATGTAGAGCACAAACCCACAGGAAACCCTGCACGTGCTACTCCAGCTTCACTACTATTTATACTCATGTTAGCTGTAATTTAACTGCCCTGAGTATGTGTGTATACAAGCTGGGTGATCACACACTTACATCATAGTATAGGTAGATTCTTAGGGAAATGTGTAAAGTTAAGAGTATGAAAATGTAAATAGTATCAGGAAAGTAATTTTGGCAGGGAGATACTGGCTTACAGAATAGGCCCAAAAGAAAAGGAGATTTTAAAAAATTAAACTGGATAGGACAAAAAACTAGGAAAATGTACAGTAAAGACAATACCTCTATGGTAGGAGCACATAGTGGATGATCTAATAGGTCTTTTCACCTCTCTAATTTTTTTGAAGCACTGCATATTGCGTCATGCAGGTTATTTTGTAGAACCCCAATGATACAGAATTTTTTACTTCATGTTTGTTCAGTTAGATGCGCATCATGGCTTCGGTTCTATGGGTCTATTAGTATTTTGGGGGTTGATTTTTCATTCCAGATCTACAGCTGTCTGGGAACTTAGAAATAAGTTTATTCTCATTTTGCTGTTGACTCATTATGGTTTTCAGAATAAATAAATCTCTTAACTTCATCATCTGTGATTCAGTTTTTCCATCCATCAAAATAGGGATAATGCTTATAACCCTATGTAAGGTGCTCTGTGATCTTACAGAAAAAGTTCCATATACGTATTTATTATTTCCATCTGCAGTTTATCAATGAAACAATCAATCATTTGCAATTTCAGGCCCACAGTGGGATGGTAGTGGAGTCTGAACCACAGTTGTTCATTCAATCTTGTCTGTTGGTTAATTGCTATAACGGCTGATAGAGTCTGGCTGGCATGACAGTAGTTCTGTTACTTTATCTTGATACTGGAGATTACCACCTATTTGTGTTCTATAAGATATTGTAAAGCATTTAAATGACATTATAGTATGAAGACTTAACACATCCGCAATGACAGCCACATAATCTGATGTGATGTTTGGGAACATGTTACTGAGAAAACTCACAGGTCACTTTTTCTTTTACTGACATACACAAATATTTTGCAAATTAAAAAAATAAAATCTCTCCTCCAAGCAATATTTTTCTATTTATTTTAGGGATCTTAACAGATTTCCTTATCATCACCTCACCTAACAATGAGTTTGTTGCCACTATTGTGAACTCTCGTTCTTCCTTATTGTACATTTCAGGATAAATTCTAAGTGCCATATACACTGACTGTGATCTTCACTCACGGCTAGGGCTTGAAAATCCTACTATTCCACACAACTGTGGCAAGTAAGCATCTATCCCAGGCAAGTGTCTTCAACTTTTACAGAATTTCAGTTTTCATTTAAACAAATAAAACAAAAAGTTTCTAACCCTTGTGGCTGTGAGGAAAACCTTCCAAATGTGCAGTAAGTGTAACTGAACCAGTATCTTTCTGTGCCTCTGTACCTACCACTCTATTGCCTGTCCTGCTGCTTATGGCTTTACAAAGCTGCAGCAAAATGAAAACTCATCAGTTGTTTCATTTTTCACTGACAATTCAGATACCTGTGGGTAGCAGTGTAAAACAAGAAGAATCAGGTCAGTTTCCCTCTGCTGCTACTTAGGGAAAACTATGAGCAAATTAGTTTGCAGACACTAGAGAGGAAGACCTAAAAAACTAGATGCTGGGGGAGAGAAAGAGTAACAGATGTGTCGACTCACTGGGTTGAAAGAGGGATAGAGTAGCAGATACCCCAACTACACATTTCAGCAACCAGAAAACGAAGGGAGGGTACCAGAGACCCACCAGGACCTGCACTTCCTCTCAGTCCTTCTGGCTGCCCTAAGGGGCAAAATTCTCCTCCTCGTTCTAGTAGGCACTTTGAGAGAAGAAAGCCATCAAACTTATCAGAAATCTCCTAGCTGAGGGCAGATCTAGAAGGTGGACACTCCAAAACAACTTTCAGACACCTTCCCCTGTCCCTGTAGCTGAGGTTGGGGTATTTACTTTTCACTGGGGTGCCATCTCCATCTTCCACATCAATCTTTGATACAATGTTTAGCCCTTTGGCTATCATATATCTAGTTCAACGTTCAAGCCCTATGAATGGGTGGATGGACAGTTATGGTAGTGGACAGGAGAAAAAAACAAAATGGAGCGCTAACTGGGCTAAGTTAGGAAAGGTAAACATGGGTGGGGTGGGGAAGATATTATACAGTGATACATGACCAGAAAAGAGTAACATGTGGCTCATAGCTTCAGGTATGAGAATCTTGAGCATCAATAAGCTGCTTACTCTAAGGGAAGAATCTGGATCTATGGCATACATGTGAAATGTCCTTTTCAATAAATGATAAAATGGATCCTTAGTGTCCTGAAGCCCTTTATGTCACATGAATTGGCTTCAATTACTTAAGTAAGGACTATGCACTGAGTAAAGATTAGTGGCTTTGTTATGGTGTGTTATTTGGTAAGATTAATAGGGAAGATATTAAAATGCTACTCAAATCTTTTATTAAACCCAATAAAAAGTTATACACAAATATTTATAATAGAAAATAAAGCCTACATTCACCAAAACATTTTTGCAATTAAAATTTATACAAGTACAGACAAGGATTTTAAAGATTTTCATTAATTTGCAAGTAAAAAATAATAAACTGTCACCAATGTATGGCTTTTCTTACTATCTCATTGGTTCTTCTTTCTTCCACTAACAGTTTCAAGAGGGCTGAGACAGAAAGCTCTAGTGTAGTTCCTCTTATTTTGCAGACCACCATATCATTTTTTATTACAAGATAAAATATAACACTGGTAAAACTGTCTAGATTTAAACAGCTGTTCCTTAAGAAAAATTAAGTAGTAAATTTGATGCTCTCCAAGCAATTAGGTACTACACCTCTACCCCACTATAACAAGACCTGATATAACACAGGTTTGCATATAGCACGGTAGCAGCAGGGCTCTGGCGGCACTTTAAAGGATCTAGGGCTCCGGCTGCTGCAGAGAGCCCCGGACCGTTAAAATCACCACTGCAGTCTTGCCACCGCTATCCCGATATAATGGCATTTCACCTATAATGCAGTAGGGATTTTTGGCTCTCCACAACCGTGTTATATCAGGGTAGAAGTATATTTTTTTTTAAAAAAAAAAACTTTGTAAAAAGCAATGCAGAAATTTACAAAATTACATAAGCACCTAGCATTCAATGCACCCATATGCAAGTGGATTTTAGTTATGATCTAAAATTGTGTAAAAATTGGAATGTGGGAGAGGACTATGCTTTGCCTGGTCAGACTGACCCAGTCTTCCCCTCCACTGAACCTTCTTAAAAAAAAAAATACCTATTGTGGAGAAGAAAGTGGAAGATTAAAAAAAATAGCCTGACAAGATACTGGAACTACTCAGAAATGCATTATATTGTGAAAAGCTTCAAAGTAAATGATTTAGGCCACATTAATTTTGAAGATGCCATATGTAGTAATGCACTAGCTTGACAAAACCATGCTGTGCTCCGAACACAGTACAAATAGGTTATGTAAGAAACCAGATTACTTTGGAAAAGAAAAAAAAAAAAAAGATCCTGGAAAGTAATTTACAAAAACATGAGGCAGACTTTTATTTCCTTATCAAACTAAAATAACTGAGTATTTTCATAATGTTTCATTTTAAAGCTATTGTCAATATCACAGATATGCAGGGAACTCATTCGTTTACCATTTCATCTAGCAAAATCAAACTTGTCCTTAAAAAGGCCATTGACTAATGCTTCAGTTTCAGTAGAACTGCAAGTACCATAAATTCTATGCAAGCAAGAGTTCTTAGCATACAACTGGAGCTCATTTATGAGACTCCAGTAAAAACATGGTGTTTGTACTTCTACAAAGACCAAAATCAGAACACAGTCTGACAATACTGTAATCTATCACTAGCATAAATGCTTGGTCATAAGACTTTAATTGCGACAAGACTTGGAGATCTGAGACTAAAGACTGGCAAAGTCTTCTTTCAGCAGGCATGAACAAGGTTCAAATATTTTCATACATGCTGGTGCGTATAAGTCATTGTTTGCTAGCCCAGCCATAAGCACACTAAGCAGAGCTTTACACACAACCATATTAGGCTCCTTCTCTCTTTCTGCATTTTGCTAGCAAAAATGGAGAAAGAAAAACAAAAACAAAAACTACTAGTCCCACAAAGAACTTCAGCAAGCAGACAAAAAGAACATATCTTTTTAAAAACATGAATTTCAGAGTTTCTTTCTTTTCCTTTTCCCCTACCCAGTTCCCCAGTCACCTTTTCTTCTTTAAGTGGTTTGCTATCCCTGAAAGTAAAGAACTAATAGCACCAGTTAGAGCTGAGCTGAGCCAGGCACTGTGTAAGCCAATGGTTCTCAGACTTTCCAGACTACTGTGCCCCTTTTAGGAGTTTGAAGCCTGAGCCCTGCTGCCTGGGGCTGAAGCATGTAACTGAGCTTTGCAGAACCCTTTGTGGTGTGGGGCCCCAGGCAATTGCCCTTCTCACCACCCCCCAACGCAGGTCCTGCACTTGCAACACATCCTGTGACCCTGAGGTTGAGAAACAACTGATCTGGATGAGTTGACATACCCCTGAAAGACCTCTACGTACCCCGGGTTGAGAACCACTGGTATAAGCCACGTTTATTACTTGGCAACTTTTGCATGGCAGGACAATACTTGGAAAAAGATGATAGAGCAAAAACAGGATTCGTTTAAAAATGGACACACCAAACTCCAGAGAAGATTCCAGTTGAAGAGAAGCGGGTTAACTTTGTAATTACTAGTAAGCGCAGAGGCACACTGTTAAATGTCCCCCTGAATTTAATACAAATACACACAGAGAGTTGTTGAGAAACACACAGAAAATGATGTACTTCAAACACTAATATCTGTTTACCATTTCAAGTTGCTGCATGGTGGAAAGCTAGATTTCCTTAACATGTCCCCAAGATACAATCTAATGCTAAAACGTATCCTGCGGTAGGTCTACTTTCCAATTACTAGAAGTAAGCATACAGGAGATATATAATTAGTTATGACACTGGGACAGGCATACATGTTTCAACACACACAAAGCTCTTAAAGTTTTTGGCAGTATATGACAGAGATCTAAATTGAAGGCTCAAAGACAGGGTATATGGTGTTATAAAAAAATACTAACGAAGTTATCGCACCAAATGGTTTTCTAAAACATATGAGCATATTTTGTTTAAACAGCCTTTTAAAGATTGGAAAAAGCAAACATTGCCTTGCAGCATTAAAACAGCCTATATTACAAGTGTGTATGTGTGTGGCAGGGGGATGAATGTTTTCTTTTTTAAGTGAAAGGCTGTCATTCTCCACTAAAGAATACATTATGACAACACTTTAAGGAAGCAAAGGAGATTTTCTGTTTTATGATTCTGGGCATAAGATCTTAAAATCTGTGATGAAATACCAAATTCCACCAATTTTAAAAATAAATTATTCAAGGATTATACAAGTACTACTTATCTAGGCATGGAAAAAAAAGAACTTAATATCAAAGGCATATCAACATACACCAAACCCTAAAAAGGGCTTTTAAGACTAAATTCACCACCACTGAACTCTTTGCAGTTAGATGAGGGATCTAATTTCTAAATGTTTTTGTTTAAAAGAAAAAACAACCTGACAGCAAATGATCCAAAATGGAAACATACATAAGGACTAGACATGTTCTGTTCATTCTACAGAAAAAGGAGATTTCAACTCATCCAACTAGCTTGAGCTCATTTGAGCATCTGAGAGAGTCTCCTTCACCTGCAATCTTTCCAATATGAAAGTACTTTATTATCATTATTTACAATTGTTTCTCTCAAGGCCTCAAATCAGTACAATAGTATAGAAGGTTGACCTGCCTTTATGAAAGAAACTTTCTGACGGCATGCAAATTTGTAAGGATAGCCACCTCAAAAAGCCACCCACAAGTCAAACAGGAAATAGTAACCAACGGGCTTTTCCAGTGTTCCATGAAGATCTCTTGGTGAACAAGGATGGTACACACTCACCAAGTAAGATGGCAGCAAGCCACTTCTCACCTCCACCAGACACCTAGGAAAAAAATGTGAGCTTTCCAACATACCTCAAAGGTTAGTAAATCCTCAGATTTCATCAACTATGTGTGAGGAGAGAGGGGAGGGATCCAATTGCCAAAGTTAAGGTCTCTCATGAACAGCATATGCCAGCTGTCCCATTGACTCTCAATCCTCTCTTTTTAAGCAAAGGGAGTTTGAGCACCTCCACTTATCATAAGCATAGAAATATATCGGAGAGAAGAGATGATTTTGAGGTAGCCAAGATCCAATCAATTTAGGGATTTATATTTTAAAACCAGTATTTTTAAACTCCCCCAGAAGCTCATTGGCAGGCATTGCAAATTATAGAGCAACATATTCTGCATGACTCCATTTAGTGAGCGGGTTGACCATATTCCATGCTAGTTACAGTTTATGAATGGTCTCTACAGTTTATCAATGGTTTCAACTTGTAGCTCCACGCAGGAGAAGTTACAGTAACTTAATCTTAGGCTGACAGACATGGGTAACAGTAACTGGGTCCACATCCAAAAAGAAAAGATTCTAACTTCCTAGCAAAATACACATGGAGGGCCAAGGGGGCAGGTGAAGAGAAGGTTCTCAGCCACAAACTTGTGCTGCAAATGGGGCACAAACTCCTGCGATTAGGGGATAACAAGTGAACTTCTACCAACTTTTCTAGTTATCCCTGCAGAAATATCAACTTGTCTTGGTCTTGTCCAGTTTGTGCCTCCATCAGCTAGCCCTTATCTAGATCACAGTCTCACAGAGATACATGGATACGACCACTAGAAAAATGAATCCAGAGCTTTTTAAATTTAAAAAAAAGGGAGTGCATTATCTTCCAATACCATTCATCACAGGCGTGCTACCCTTGATCATATATGCAACTTGCACTGATGTATTTCAAATGTTCTAAATAAATAGTAGTGTGACACAAGGGTAAAAATAATGGGATAAATGAAAGAAAATGTGTAATTAAATGCATTCAAGGTAATAATCTACCATGGAACAAGAAAGAACATACAGGGCCATATAGTAGCATGAAAGATGAGCATGTGAATCCAGGACAGTATATTACCCTATTACTTTGTTTCATAGTGGATTGTTGTATCTCAGAAAGCTTTTAATTATAACCTTTTAAATAGAGTATGACACACTGTGGCATTATGTCATTACTGACATTCTCATGGTTTATTCTTGAAAAAATTAACCTTTACAGTCTCACTAGTTTTTTCACAGTGCACATATGTGAACACTCTACAGATGAAGACAGAACACATATTAATAGATCATACTTTTACAGACAAACATGCTCATTTTTAACTCCAGATCCTATCACTCATGAATGAAACTATCCCCTCATTGAGGTCCCCACAATTCACAGCCTTGGGTGCACTATTAGATGTTCAGTCCAGATCTTTTGTTGCAGGTCTCATTCTCAGCACTACTGTGGCTCGTTCTCAGCACTACTGTGTCTTGGGTAACTAATAAAACCTTTGTATTGGCCGCAGAGGTGTTGTCTTTTGCATGAAGACTTTGGTTTTACATTTCAACATTTGCAGTCATTCATGATTCTTTGATGCTCTTCCTCAAGAGTAAGATGTTCGGCCAGGACACAGGCTTTTTCCAACTTGGGCAATTAGGGCTTGATCTGAGAAAACTCCCACTGACTTTTCTGATGCAAGATCAAGGTCTTATATAGGGCCCAGTTCTACTCCCTGTGAAGTCAGTGTGAGTTTTGCCCTTAATTGCATTGTTGGGAGCAGGAGCAAGTTCATTCTGCTAATTCACTTCAAATAAACTACCAATGAATCGGATAGTCATCACTTCCTGTCCTAAAACTAGCAAAGAGTCCTATGGCACCTTATAGACTAATCTGTTGGTCTATATGTGCCATAGGACTCTTTGCTGCTTTTACAGATCCAGACTAACATGGCTACCCCTCTGATACTGTCCTAAAACTGTTGCCTGGGATTTTGAGGATTGCGCATAGACATTGAGGGTAGCCAGAATGTGACCCATAATTTGCACTGTTAGTCCAATTTGTATGTACTTTTCAGATCCACTAGAATGAAAGACTCTGTGCACGGCTGTGACTACTCTGGAGATTTCAGCCATTGGTGGGCAGCCATAGGTATATTTGTACCAGTGCAAAATCCTAGTGTAGGCAGGCAAAGCTGCTATAACCAAGATTTACCTTGTACCATGTATCCTAGCTTGAAATTGAAGTAAGCTACACTAGTGCAAATCATGATATATAGCCCCTATTATAGGCAGACAGAGTTGCTGACACCGATGCACCAATAGCCCTGGCTGTAAATGGAGCAAATCCCCCATGTAGTCAAGACCTGAATGCAAAAACATCATGACAATATCATTCTTTACAATATCTTAAATGTACAGCTCACCTAGTTGTAATAAAGATTTTTTCAAATGTAGGTCTACCTCTCCCCTGAACTCTTAGTCTTATACTTACATTGCAAGTTCCTTGGGACAGGGACTGCTTTTTTGTTCTGTGACCAGCACACTGAGGTCCTTTAGCATGACAAGGTCTCCAAGATGCTACAGCCAAGAATTTTCAAAAGGTATTTAAGTTGCTGCTGCACTGCACTGATTTAGGAGCATAAATCTCATTCATTTTCAAAAGGGAGTCAAGTATTTAGAAGCCAAAATCAATTGACAGTTGATGGATTTAGGCTCCTCCTAAATGATATTTTAGGCTCCTAAAATCTGTTAGGTTTTGCAATGTTGAGTGCAGCAGCACCCAATCTAGGCCTATGGTAATACAAATATAACTATAACAACACAACCCTGCCCCCACCCCTCAAAAAAAAATAGGGGAGTGGCTATTCCATTGAATTATTACATTTAACTTTAGAAATAGAGCAGAAGAAATATACAATACATTCTGTAGATAAACCGTTAAAATGTACATGTGTTAATTTATGAGATTAATATTTCTGGAAGAAGTTATTTCCCTCTAATAACTTGATTTCACCTCTGAGTTTCAGTCATCTCTCATTACATTCATGCACTTTTCTCATCCCGATACTGCATTCTGCTCAACACTTAATATTTCTTGTTATTTTACGTGCAGTCTCTTATAAATACTAATTTTTCCACAAGGCAGGCATCTTAGTAGGAACACAAATTACCTTAAATCCACACAGCTCTGTGGCCCTTTTTTTTTTTTAAACTGCAAGTGCAGAAATATTTACCCATCCTTCACTATCCTACGAATTATTGAAATCTACACATTGCACAAGGTTGCAATGACAAGAATCTCACCATAACTCAATTTGCATTATAACTGCAGCAGAACTCAAGACTTTTAGAAAGATGGATAAAGGGTTCCTTTATACATGCCAAAAATAAAGGGCACCTCATTCTGCTCTTAGGATGCAAACATGACAGAAGGTTTTCGTGTCTGCTATCTCCTTATTTCATACAAAGTAACTCCCATTAACAGAAGTTATATATTTACTTTTGAAAGGAGACTGGACCCCTAAATCATCAGCAAAATACAGTGTAAGTCATGAAGAGCCTGAGATCTAATGAATTGCTATACAAGAGCAAAATACTGTTATTTTTTCCTGAAGCACAGCCCTGCAGCCCTTTGCAAGGAAGCAGACACTCACAGAAGTCAGTATTTTGCCCAAGCGAGGACCACGAGATTGGAACCAATGTGTCAAAAACAGGGGCAGCCAATAGTCAGCTTCAGCTCCCAGAGTTACAAAGATGACCTGTTAGAAGATCTCCTTGCCACAATTCTGATATTTTATATCACAGTAATAGTCTTGAGTTCAATTATGTCAACAGAGATTTACTCATCATATCACAAGACAAAGCAGTACATTAAATATTAATCAATGCCAAAACACAGTGTACAATGTAAGAATGCTGAGAAATGGGCTTTACAATGTAGTTAAGTGTAGGCATATATGAAAGTAGAAGGACCATCATAATCAAACCAAAAGGCCAACTTTTGCCTCAGCTCACTTGCTGCCCTGGGGTTTAAACTCCTGACTGGTCATGCACTTATTTTCTCATAGACTCATAGACTTTAGGGTCAGAAGGGACCAATGTGATCATCTAGTCTGACCTCCTGCACAAAGCATGCCACAGAACCCTACCCATCCACTTCAATAACAAACTCCTAACCTAAGTCTGAGTTATTGAAGTCTTCAAATTGTGGTTTGAAGACCTCAAGCTGCAAAGAATCCACCAGCAGATTTCTTCCTTGTATTTAGTTAAGTACCGGAACCTGACCAACACAATGTTCATATAAATGCATCCCTCCTCCTACCCTGTGCGCTGTAACGATGTCACAGCAGAATTGGTGGGAAAAGGCTCTCTTTTCTTTTGATATCTTTGTGGTTACATCTTGCCAGAGAGAAACTAATGGTTCTTTGTGGCATATACACCATCTATCTATCTATCTATCTATCTAAACATTTAAAATTACAATAGCTCTTTTGTAGAGGACAAAGCAGAAGGAAGACATACATACCCAGTTGATGACATCATCAAGTTTGCCTTATGTTGCGGCAACTTTGTCATCATCTTCAGAGAAACAACAACAACAACAACAACAACTAATCTGTCTTTAAGGATTAGTTGAAAGCTAAATCTTGGGCATGGGCATATGTCCTAACATCTCATCGCTAACCATATGAGGGACCCTATAGCCCATCTTGTACGGTGTGAAGACTGAAGTAGCTTAACAGCCTCTTGGCTCAACCACTTATTACCATCAGTTCAACCCAATTCTTGCACTGAGAGCCTGGAATTTCCCTGAGTCCAGACCTCCATCAGATTCTATTAGATAGTTCTATGAGAGATGCAACCTCTCCATCTCAAGTGTATGACAGTTGGGAGTCTGGGATTGCCACTCTCCTGTAGTCTATATTTTCTATTTGCAAAGATACCAAACTCATGCCCTGCTCCAATGGTAACCACTGGGAAGACCAGTACACCCAGTCCTCTGTGGTGACCATCTCTCAGGAGATGGCATGGCCAATACTGGCATTGAAACATACCTTCTTCTTCCTAGCTCCACCTGCTTCCCTGGAGATATTTTTGCCAATGCAAATGTTAGCATTTAGGTCTTCACAGCAGTGACCAATTAGGAGGTGATTACACTGTTGTTGCTCTCACCCCTACCCACAATCCACTGGGCTATGGTGAATTAAGAAGTCCTCTCCTCACTTCTTTCTCCCTCCTGTCACACTTCCCCTAGCAACATGGTATAAGACACAATAATCTGTTTTTTCCACTGCAGTCAGCATTTGAGGAACTTGTTTTCTACAGCATAAATACAAATGAAACAGCCTATGAAAACTCATTCCAACGCACAGGGCTAAATTCAGAAGTAATATGCAAGGTGGTACAAGTTATAAGTTGGTAAGTGGCTGTATAGGAAAGTGACTGAGTTTAAGTTTGTGTGACTTATACAATGAAAACAGAAAATAAGAAAGGAACTTAAAATAAGGGCTAGGTTACTTTAACTCATACCCCTTCCACATTCCTCTTAAATTGCTTTTCCTGCTGCAACCTTCTCAAATACTTCAGCAAATAAATCATATCATCATAGTTTCAGATTATCTTAAACATACTTATTATGCCAATTTATGCTGCCCTACATAGTACCTCTAAATTTGGCCTAAATGTAGTGCACATGTTAGAACACATGGGTTTTACTGAAAAGCAAACACATTGCAGCATATTTAAATTGTTGTATGATCACACATTAAGCTTCCTTCTGTTCTCACCGATCAAGCCCACTGGTGTCCTGTAGAAACAAAACATCTGGAAAACAGTGGTCATGCCCTGTTGTGACAGCTACGCATAATCAATGAAAATATGCAATTATCGCTAATATCATTATTATTTTCAGCAAAGGAGTGACAAGTTCTTAGTGAAAAATTTAACATTCTTTCAGAGTTTTCTTTCAATGGACATCCAGAAACGTAAGTGACACCAGCCAATGTAAAAGCACTACACAACTGTATTAGTGTTTGTAAATCATCCATATAAATATTTGGGAAAATGACATTTTTAAAAAACATATGCATATAACATAGCCCTTTTGATAAGTATTAGCAACCTCATGGTTGCTTTCATACCAAGATGAATAATGTAACTCTTGTCTAGCAAAACTGGCAAAATGCCACACAAAGTCAATGTACTTAAGGCAATAACAGTCTATCAAAAGAACTACAAAAGTCATTATTTAGAAAGCAATAAATATAGACATGTATTAACATGAATACAGAGAAAATGAGAGCTTCCACGGAAACAAATATTTCCTTTAGTTCACCAATGACACTAATAGGGACCTCCAAATTAGTTTACCTTTCATTTGCTCCTCAATTCTTATAATTCAATTTCAAGATACTCTTATTACAAACATTACCAAGATAAGTTAGAGTACGGAAAATGCGGTTCATCATGGTAAGCACAATGTCAAATGTTATATTTCAACATGAAAATGTATTAGATACTTAACTGGCCCTTTCATCTTTGATTTGGAAACCATGTAGTAACTTTTATATTCAAACAAACAAATATCAGTCTCATTATGATAGAATGCGTAAAAGTAAGCAGGCAATGCTACAATTGTTCCAATTCACTTCTGTAGTTTTAATTCCATATAAATGTTTGTCCATTCCTGCTCACAAAAATATAACTGCCTAATAGAATTTAAGGGAGCTTGGTATTTAACATCAGTGGCAGAACTGCCATCCACTTTTGTGCAAAAATAAAAAGATTTCTGTACTGCCTACTGAATTTCATCTAACGTATGGTCTCCTTCTGAGGCAATTATTGTTACAACTTACTATTAAATTCTCTGTTGCCTGTCCCTTTACCTTCCACATTCTGAACTATAACTAAATGGTATAGCTATGCTTCATTTCTTCTACGTGAGAACTAGGGTTGAGGGGGGAAAGCAACTACTACTGCTGTTAATAAAATGATGGCCACTTGCACTTGTATTTGCTATTTACATTACTTGAACTCAATACAAACAACTTCAGAAAAGAAGAAACTTGTGCAAACTTTTGTTTCCAATTCATATTTGTTATCTTACAAATCTTCATAGTGTGTCATATTTAAAACAGCAGTGGCCTGACTAGAGCTTTTCTCCTGCAGTTTCACAGAGATGCAGTTATATTGATTTCACGAGAGTTAGTACTTATTTACCCTGGTGTAAAAGTGATCTGGAGTAGGCCCCTTACAATATATACAAAACTAATGGTTTCTATTCAAATATAATTAAGAACATAAGAACGGCCATACTGGATCAGACCAAAGGGCCATCTAGTCCGGTATCCTGTCTTCCGACAGTGGCCAGTGCAAGGTGCCCCAGAGGCAATGAACAGAACAGGTAATCATCAAGTGATCCATCCCCTCCCCCATTCCCAGCTTCTGGCCTATCATTCCTGCCTATCCTGGCTAATAGCCATTGATGGACATATCCTCCATGAATTTATCTAGTTCTCTTTTTAGCCCTGTTATGGTCTTGGCCTTCACAACACCTTCTGGTAAGGAGTTCCACAGGTTGACTGTGCATTGTGTCAAAAAAAATTCCTTGTATTTGTTTTAAACCTGCTGTCTATTAATTTCATTTGGTGACCCTAGTTCTTGTGTTATGAGAAGTAGTAAACACTTCATCATCTACTTTCTCTACACCGGTCATGGTTTTATAGACCTCAATCATATCTCCTCTAAGCCATCTCTTTTCCAAGCTGAAAAGTCCCAGTTTTATTAATCTCTCCTCACACAGAATCCATTCCAAACCCCTACTCATTTTTGTTACCCTTTTCTGAACTTTTTCCAATTCCACTATATATTTTTTGAGATGGGACCACCACATCTGCATACAGTATTCAAGATGTGGGCGTACTATGGATTTATATAGAGACAACAGGATATTTTCTGTCCTATTATCTATCCCTTTCTTAATTATTCCCAGCATTCTGTTTGCTTTTTTGACTGCCGCTGCACATTGAGTGGATGTTTCCAGAGAACTACCCACAAAGACTCCAAGAATCTGTTTCTTGAGTGGTAACAGCTAATTTAGACTCCATCATTTTATATGTGTAGTTGGTATTATGCTTTCCAATATGCATTATTTTGCATTTATCAACAATAAATTTCATCTGCCATTTTGTTGCCCAGTCACCCAGTTTTGAGAGATCCTTTTCTAGCTCTTCGCAGTCTGCCTGGGTCTTAACTATCTTTAATAATTTTGTATCAACTGCAAATTTTGCCATCTCCCTGTTTCTCTCTTTTTCCAGATCATTTATGAATATGCTGAATAGGACTGGTACCGGAACAGACCCCGGGGAACACTACAACTTACTTCTCTCCGCTCTGAAAACTGACCATTTAGATCTACCATTTGTTTTCTATCTTTTAACCAGTTACCAACCCATGAGAGCATCTACCCTCTTATCCTGTGACAGTTTACTTTTTGTAAGAGCCTTTGGTGACAGACCTTGTAAAAGGCTTTCTGAAAATCTAAGTACACTATATCTACTGGATCCCCTTGGTCCACATGCCTGTTGACCCCTAAAAAAATCCCCTTTACTAAAACCATGTTGACTCTTCCTCAACAAATTATGTTCATCTATATGTCTGACAATATTGTTCTTTATTAAAGTTTCAACCAGTTTGCCCAATACTGAAGTCAGGATTACAAGCCTGTAATTTCCGGGATCACCTCTGGAGTCCTTTTTAAAAATTGGCATCACATTAGCTATCCTCCAGTCATCTGGTACAGTCAAAAGCTGATTTAAATGGGAGGTTACAGACTACAGTTAGTACTTCTGCAATTTCACATTTGAGTTCCTTCAGAACTCCTGGGTGAATATCATCTGGTCCTGGTGACTTATTGCAGTTTAATTTATCAATTTGTTCCAAAACCTCTGTGACGTTGCACTCTATATGATTTTATGAAAGTATGCTGATGAGTATGAATATAATGTAACTGGAATATGCTTCATGCAAAAGGTCTCTTGTAAGGTATCATTACAAAGCTAATCTATAATCTATGAGCGTGGTCATCCTATTTGTATAAATGTACCACTCTTGTATCTGAAACTAGAAATATAAAATAGAATTCTAAGGGCCTATTGTAATTATGCAAAGTGTGAGTCATTAATGATGGTTTGGAATCTTGATGACTCCTATTAACCAGGACAACTGTCTGTAGATAGCTCTGTTTTACTTGTAAGTCTTCCTCTAAACATGTGTGCTGGCAAGTGAGTAATGAAGTCTTACAGTGACATGTGATCAGGCCACCTGAACTGGAATCCATCTTTAACCTGGTGCTTTTCCATTAAAAAGAAGGGATGGAAACCCAGAGGGACAAAGGAGTCCCGCCTTATGCAAAAGATATATAAGTGGGTGGAACAGAACAAAAGAGGCAGCCATCATGAGAAATCCCCTAGCTACGACCTGAGCTGGAACAAGGGCTGTACCAGGGGAAAGGATTGTGCCCAGACTAGGAAGGCATCTAGCCTGTGAAAGAAACTTATTGAAACATCTCTGAGGGTGAGATTTTATCTCCATTCAGTTTTATTACTGCATTAGGCTTAGATTTGCATGTTCTATTTTATTTTACTTGGTAATTCACTTTGTTCTGTTACTACTTGGAACCACTTAAATCCTACTTTCTGTATTTAATAAAAATCACTTTTTATTTATTAATTAACCCAGAGTATGCATTAATACCTGGGGGGGAAGTGGGGGCAAACAGCTGTGCATCTCTATCAGTGTTACATAGGGCAAACAATTTATGAGTTTACTCTGTATAAGCTTTATACAGATTCATTTGGGGTTCAGACCCCACTGGACATGGGCTCTGAGTGTTAAAGACAGAAAGACTTCTGTAAGCTGCTTTCAGGTTAAGTCTGCAGCTTTGGGGCGTGCGGTTCAGACCCTGCGTCCGTGTTGGAGCAGACTGGCGTGTCTGGGTCAACAAGACAGGGAGCTGGAGTCCCAGGCTGGCAGGAAAAGCAGGGGCAGAAGTAGTCTTGGCACATCATTTTGCAGTTCCCATGGGGGGTTTCTGTGATCCAACCCATCACAACCTCCTCTAATGATACCTCAATCTGGGACAGTTCCTCAGATCTGTCACCTAAAAAGAACAGCTCAGGTTTGGGAATCTCCCGCCTATCCTCAGCTGTGAAGAGCGATGCAAAGACTTTAGTTTCTCCGTAATGGCCTTATTGTCCTTGAGTGCTACTTTAGCATCTCCATCATCCAGTGGCCCCACTAGTTGTTTAGCAGGCTTCCTGCTTCTGATGTAGTTAAAAAACTGTTGCTATTACTTTGCTATTCCTCTCACAAGGAGTTGCACAGGTTAACTGTGCGTTGTGTGAAGAAATACTTCCTTTTGCTTGTTTTAAATCTGCTGCTTATTAATTACATTTGGTGACCCTTAGTTCTTGTGTTATGAGAAGGAGTAAATAACACTTATTTACTTTTTCCACACCATTCATGATTTTATAGACCTCTATCATATCTCCCCTTAGTCATCTCTTTTCCAAGCTGAAAAGTCCCAGTTTTATTAAACTAGCCTCGTACTGAAACCGTTCCATACCCCTAATCATTTTTGTTGCCCTTTTCTGAACCTTTTCCAATTCCAATAGATCTTTGTTGCGATGGGGCGACCAGATCTGCACGCAGTATTCAAGATGTGGACATACCATGGGTTTATATAGAGGTAATGTGATATTTTCTGTCTTTTTATCTATCCCTTTCTTAATGATTCCTAACATGCCATTCAATTTAACCTTAAGTCTATATTCTTAGGAAAGTTACATTTCCATAGAGCCATGTATTAAACTATTTTGATAAGAGTGATAAAAGTATTACTACACTGTGCTGTAGGAGAGGGAAATGAGGAATAAATCCATCTATTTTTTTCATGGTGTAAATTACAATCTTGTGGGCAAAAGTGGTGACTCCCCACTTTATTACATTCTATTCGCCTTCAGTGGAGTTACATGAGTGGAGAGTCAGACCCATGGACTGCAAAATTTGTCCCTTGATGTTGCTCTTTGGGCAGGGATGGTGGTTGAAGTTATTCAAGTGATCATCAGATTCTTGGTCTAATTCATCCCTAGGACAAGTCAAGTTAAGTCAACAGAGTTACCAACAGGGAACTAGTTTGCTCCTTTCTTTATGAATATCAGTATTTTTCTGTTAATCTGATCTTAGTTGTAGTTTTGAAAATTTTTAATTGGCTGAGTTGACAATTTCTGATCCATGCCAAAAAAAGATGATCAGAAGTACAGTATGTTTTGGAAAACTACTAGAAATATATTCCATGGTTGCCAGGTTAAAACAAAGTCAACACATTTCCCAGTTGCAGAAACATTTAATTTTCCCTCCTTGTAAATGAAACTTAAATGAAACTAACATGATTGACAAGTACCTCACAGCCAAACCTTGGCAACACTTAATGCACGTCCATCTCTTTGGCCTCCTAAGCAAAATTCCTGCACAAACTGTTTGTCTTTGCAATAACTCCTACAAAGCTCATTACTTCCAGCCTTGGTCTATCCCCCATGTTGTGCATTTATCCCTGGGATGCATTATCAACATGTGGCACATGTCCTTGACACACACAGAAGAGTTGCACCCCAGGATAGCAGCATGCATGACAATAGTGTTGACTCTTACTCCTTTATGGTTGCTGGGATGTAACCGAGAAATCTAATAACTGTGACAGTAGGCCTTTAGGTTTCTCCTTGCCTTTCCAGACAGTGAAGCTGCACAGACACTAATGAAAGGTTAAATGAATAGGAATAGCTGACAAGAGGTACAATAAAAAAGGAGCTTGGTAATCCACAGACACTGAGCAGAGATCCTTGGCTCAGGCAGAGAAAGGACAACACATCGACGAGTCACAATATTTAAAACAGCTTGCTATACACAGAGGCTTTTGTGTGTCTGGGTACATGTCTGGCTTTGGAAGAAAAAAAAGACACTGAAAAGGAATTTCAGCATGGGGCACTTTGGCAAATGTAAGGTCACAATAAGGGGAAAATGTTTTGTGCGTGTTGTTACATCTTTGTACTGAACATAAAAAAGCAGGGACTACACATTTTACAAATATGATATAGTTGCAACATGGGTTCAATATGATTTCAGTTGACAGCATGATGGGTGTCACACATACACAGTATCATTAAAGGCTTGTAGCAGTTCATAATCTGTACTGCTACATTATCAGCAAGTTTTCCTCTTAGCCAAAGAATTCTGAAGGCACTACTTTATGTGATTTTATAGCACAGAACAATTGTTGACCTAAAAAATTGTAATATGTTGCAAAAACATGGCTAAACTTCCAAATGGTGCATCAGACACTGCAAAACTTTTCAGCAGATAGTTTACAGCATTTTAAATTTCTTGTGCTTGTGATTTATTAATCAGTTTTAAATAGATTTTATTTTTCCTAATTATTTCAGTGCCCCTACTTATTTTTAGAACCCTGCTGGGTTTGATTATTTTCTATCAGAAGAGGTTTAAGTAAATGGTAGACCATTTTAATTCTAGGGAAAATTACTGAAAAGAGCAGATAGAGAAACAAAAAGAGCAGTCTACAGTAATACAGTAGAAAACAAATCTGAAGTTATCTGCATTCATTTTTTATTACTTAGTTTAAGTTATTCTAGTAGCAAAGTTCAGAAACAAACTCAACAGTGAAAGATGAAATAGCCTTGATTTACCTGCAAACTTGTCTGCCTATGTATTCTAGTATAATATACATATTTATAACGTGGTAAAACTGCACTATGAAAACATTCTAAAACAAGAGAGCATCTTTGAACAACCAAATTAAATTACAGCTGAACTCCTGAGTGTACCAAGGGTTCTAATAAGCAACAGATAAAAGCTTTTACTAGCTAGCAACGGAATGAGAGCTACTGTGCTGTGCAAGACATAAAGAGACAAATCTGGCAGTTTCTCTCACTGGATTATACCATTTACTTAAATGGTAAATAAGCTTGTTCAAAGTAATGCTCATAAAAGCTAGCATAGAACTATTATGCAGCAATTACGATCAATGGAATTTTTAAATATAAACATGTCACAAATTAGGCAGAAAGAGAAAGACACAAAAGGTGAGATTAAAACAAACAAATAGTTCATTAAATTGTTAGGTACCATTTAGTTAAATAAATAGTAATTGTTCCTTATTCCTTCATACCTATCCATTTTCATTTTCTAAAGAGAAACCTCTGTCCTAATTGTGCCCTCTACATTATATAGGAATCTTTACATAAAAGACTTGTCTTTTCTGTGACTGACTTGACTAGTTTTATAGTCAAACACAAACTGTACCATATAAACATGTATAGCAGAAAGTAAAGAGGATTTTCATTATGTAGATGTTCCTTAACAAAAATAATTTAACTTGTCCAATGTGTGAAAGGGACTTCTTCAAAGACCCCTCAATTAAAATTATTAATAAATAAATAATACGTATATTTATTTTATAAATTCAGTGTCTCAAATGCATTTTAGTTGGACTTCAATTTTCTGAAAAGTAAAACCAATTATTGAGAGTTATAGGAGTCAACTGCAAATCCTATTGATGTGCATGTACATCACACCTAAAACATCATAAAGTCACCCCCAAAGCCTAAACACTAGATCTATGACGATTACTAACTTCTTTTCGTAGCCATTCAATTTTTCTGAGTATTTTTTTCTTTTTATTTAACCTTAGGCACATCTAATAAAATCAAGAGGCTCCCAGTAGCTCTGCAGAGAGGAGTTTAACTAACCAATGATCCTTTCCATTTTAAAAAGCAATCAGAGAGAGTGTGCAGCATTTCCCTTACATAAGTGTTTTTGTTTTTATTCTGTAATGTTTTCAATACTACATCTTGCAAAGATGTGGATGATAAATGAGAACATCTGCTATGAAACCCAGAAAGTTAAATATTACTTATTATGCATCAAACTGAAGAATCTCTCTTAACCACTTCCAACTTACACTTGATTCACAAAATTCTAGCCTGAAACCTTACACTGTATGTGGCAAGTTAGTCATGTATGTATTAAAATATATAGCCTCCTACTTTTCAACAATTAAATGCAGTGAAAAAATAAAACAGATACTTAGACAAATACTATACCCCCTATTTTAGAGCCCAATTTTTAAACATAGTGTACCTTAATTCAAAACCAATGTTGTTTCCATGAGCTTGTATTCCAGAAAACTATTAATGTTGCTCCTAATTTGCAAACTGTATTTTCACCTACCACAATATTTACACATAGCATTTGTAATGGCTTTTATTGTTTAATCTCTTCTGCATTTCAGTATTGGATACTATGGAAATACACTTATTTAGCAGGCTATAAATAATGAAGTTGGCATGCGTCATCGATATTTAGCATGTCTCACTGTAACTGGAAAAGCTTCATTATAGACGAGCAAATCATTTCTAACAAGTTCAACTGACAAATACTAAAACAAACCTGTACTATATACGGCTAAGTTATTTGTCTCAGATATGTACGCTTAGAAAAAACAAAAGGTGCAAAAAAGACCATCCAGAAAGATTGGGGGGGGGGGAGGAGTGAACTTCCAAGCTACTGCCTATTTTGAAGTCCTTTAAAATAAAATTCTCAGTAACAACAGAAAGAATAGCTTGCCTCCCCTTCCCCCTTCTGAGCTAGTGTCCAATTTCTTCTTTTCTGAACAGCTGTATTATCCAACTTAAGTTGCTCTGCTAATTTCAGTCCCATAAGGACTAACTTGGAAGGCAAGAAAATACAAGAAAAGATCAATTTGCTGGGAAAGATCAAATGAGAAAACTGTGGGGACAGCATGAGGTCAGAGTGTGGAGAACTAAGCAGACCTGTTCTTCATTAACTTAAGCTCTCTTGGGATGTCACACACTACCTGTCCATGGGCTTATTGAACCGCCTAACCCTCATCTCTGCACCATTCTTTTGGGCCCAAGCGAATCACATCCTGCTGCTGACATGTTAGCAGGGGAGTGCAGCTCCAACATGAAAGTACTTTTCTTTCTTGTCTAAATCAGGCAGATTTTTGAAAAGACGACACGGCATTGACTCATGACATGGCAAGATGAAATGAGAGGTCTGGGCCAGTCTTGGAGCTGTGCAGATAAAAGTAATCAAATGACACTCCTGGAATGCAAATTGGCATTCTTGACTGCAGCAATTGCACAACCATGAAACATCCCTGACAGCAAGCAAGATTAGGACAAAATGTTATGTAAAGCACTGAACGCAAAAACTCACTTGAAAAGTCAAACTGTAGCACTTACATTTTAATACAGAAATAGTCAGCTCTGTTTTTGTCCGTTCCTTTACTGCTTCTGTTATATGTAATTGCATATCCCCATCTGTCACATTCACTTTAAGTATAAAAACTCAAACCATGAACAAACGCATACATCTCCTAGATTTGTCCACCTAAAATATTTTAACATAACTTTTAAAAAAAAGTTAATATACTAAAACAGAACCCTTCTATTACATATTTAAGCATTGTCCATACAGAACAGTTCATATGTTGGGGTCTTAAAAGCAGTTTCTAACTTCTCTCATAACAAATAAGTTAACATTCATATTATCCTGCATCTGAATCACGTGAAATTACTAAATAAATAACTTGCTAAATATTTAGCGATCTGATTTTTAAATCTCATGCTCCTTAGGAATTTAAAGCAGAACATACATACAGCTAGAAGGTTCATTAATGCTGGATAGCTTAAAATGAGACTAGTTTAACACAGAGCACTTATGCCCCGTTAAAAATAGCAGGAATCTTATATTTAAGAGAAAAGAAAGTTCCACATACTTTTTCAGGTATTTGGTATTCTTAAGCAGCATCTGCTGATGAGGCTTATTAAATATTATTGTCTGAAATGAACTCAATTACACTAACAAAAAATGCTTACCCTATTTTAAAAGTAATTCCTGACTATGAGATGAGCAATAAGATAGATGGTAAATGGAATATGTTATAATGAAAAATAAAGCCCACTCCTGTCTCTGAATATTTAATTTGCTTCTATGTCTGAAGGACACATGGGTTTAAAAGAGAAACATGTAACATTTTGCTTTGACTGCTTACTTAAAAGATATTTTAACTGTTGGTTGAACAACAGCAGCAAAAAAGACACACTGCCACTGTAATCCTAGGGACACCAGATTGTTACATGTCTTTTGTGCATCAATTTTACAACAGCTTGACTCTAGGGTAAATGGGAATCATCATAAATCGCATGTTGCTTTCAAAACCACTTTAATTTCTGTCAGTGTTGCTGTAACCACAGTCCTGGGCACCTACTGCTTTTTCCCCCTCCCCACCGTGGTGTTCGGTGGGTTTTTTGTTTTTTTTTTTTTTTTTTGTTGGTGTTGCCTGCATTTAACAGTGGCATCTCTGACATGCCAAAAATTGTGGCTCTCATCACTGAAACAAGACATGCCACATTAAGGAAAGAATGGAAAAAATATTAGTTCTCTGTCTCATTCTTCTCCTTCCCACCCTCCTTTCTATATATACTGTCCCATCTCCACAGCACAGGCAATCCCTACGTGGGGTTAACAATAGCAATTTACTGTGGAACCTTACTAAAAGCATGGGAGTGGTCAAGCAACACACCACTTTATTCAATATGGGCTGATCCCTGCTCCTCACTAGCTGAACTAACTATACTTTTAACCCAAGAAATATCACTGTCAGACTTCATATACAGTTGCTTCCTAAAATGTGCTTGTTCCTTGCAGCAGTAAAGGTATCTTCACATCACAGCCAGGGAGAGAGGACTTAAGCAAATTGAGATCCTGAGTCATCTCGGGTTTTATTTTTAATGTAAATGTTTTTTATTAAAACAAAAAGCCTCCTTCGTAAAATCCTGGTGTAAAAGAACTGGCCTCGTTTCATCTGCTCATAGGAAATCCAGCAAACATGCTCTGAAAGCGGTTTTCCCTCTTCCAGTGAGCACATCAGTATTTCCCTACAAGTTCTGGGCACAACTGCTAATGGGAAAGGTGTAAACTGCAAGCACATGCACAAGCAAAAGAGAAGAAAGAGTTACTGAAGGAAGGTGGATTTACACTTCTGTCTCCCAGCCTCAGGCGTTGTTTCTCTCTCCCCCACAGCCCCCCCACCCCCACCCCTTCCCCTCCCACTTTCAAAGGTTACCTTTACATTGTGTGCAAACGTTACTCATTTCCAAGCAGAGGGTGGTTTCCAAAAAAGCTCACTTACAGTACGTTTAATTCAATCTCACCCCCCATTTTTTTTATTTTTTTTTTTAACATTATGCCCTCACCTTTGGTGGACGGAAAGTGGCAGCAAAATCCTGTGGCCATCTCATCCCAAACTGCCTGAAAGTTTGGGAGAACTTAAATCATCATTTCAACGTAGCACGTCTCTCCCCCACCCCCCCGCGCCCCGCCTCCAGCTGTTTGTTGTTTTGGTTACTGCACAATTTATTAACAACAAAATGAAAAGTAAAGGCTAGAATGAAAAGGAAAGGCTGTTGGAAACTTCTTACCATCTCTGCATGCTGGTTGTCAAGGGCACCCCCTGTCTCTTGATCTCTCAGCAGCAGTGCCTGCACCAGCCCCTTCCTTCTGCCTCTGGGCTCTGCTCTTCTCGGTTTTCCTCTCTCTCACCACCACCCCCGCCCCCCTTCTCACTCTCAAGCCTTCAGGTGATCTGAACTAAAAACAAAAAGAGAAAGAGAGAGAGTCTCTCAAGCTCTTCAAAACTTCAGCCCCCAAACTTCAGCCGCAGCCGCAGCCGCAGCGAGAAAGACCTTTCAACACAGAGCTGCTGCGGGGGAGGGACCCAAGTTTGGCTCTGAAGCCTCCACAGGTTGGTTTGTTGTTGTGGGGTTGTTTGGCTGGAAGGGGGGCGGGGGGAGGGCTTGCAAGTGGATCTGAAAGGAGAACGTTGCTTCCTTGCTCCCCGTTCACCCTCAGCCGCTTTGCATTGCTCTTGGGGAAGCGCGGGGGGGTAGTGCAAACCCGGGGCCGGGGGGGTCCCACCGGGGCCACTCGAACCCAGCTGTCAGGAACGCCGAGCAGCCCCAGCGAGCATTATTGCAAGCCAAGCCCGCCGTGTGCGTGTGTCTGGCTCTCTCTTTCCCTCCGGCCGGTTCCCCCTCGCAGCGGCGGCGAGCTCTCCTGCTGCTGCTCCTCTTCCTTATCAGCTCAAGGCGTCCAGCTCTCCGCCGCTGGAGCGCGAGAGGGAAGGGAAAGGGGTGGAGGGAAAATAATACGCAACCCGAAGGAAAATGGGAGAAAGTCCCGGGAAGCGCGTTAAAAAGGCAGAGGAAAGTTAGGGAGCGCTGAAGTTTTTGCTCCCACCCTTGTGTTCCATCAGCTCCCGGGGCTCTGCCGCTGCTGGGTGTGGGAGCTTGAAGACTGTTTTTTTTTTTTTTTTTAAAAAGGCTTTGTGTGGGGGGTTACGGTTGTACGTTTGCAGGGAGAAGACAAGAGTCACATCTGTGTGTGACACGGAGCCAGCCGAGCTAAACCCTGCCCTGGAGACAGAAAAAACACGAGCTCAAGGCTTCAGCGCCCAGGCGCACAACTGCAGCTGGGAGCACACATTTTTAAGGCACATGCAACAAAATCCACACCCTTTCTAAGCCACACACATTCATCATCGCCACCAGCCGGGACATAATTTAACATGTGGGAACAACACAGCAAGTTGCACTGATTTATCACAGTTGAGCAAAGTTTCAGCTCCTCCAACCCAAGAGACGAGATGAGACCGATTTTGTGCCTGTCCCTATAAGCTGAATGTCCCCTTTTCTTCCGACGTCTTCTATTAGCCCAATGTTCATCAAAGGATATAAAACTTTTCCCTCTAGTGTCCTTATTTATGGATCTGAAATGTTGGCAGATATGTAAATCCACATGAGTAATTGGGAAAGGGAGAGGATGACTAAAGTCTATAAAGTTCATTTGTCTATCCAGGGGTAGTAATAACCACATCTGTTATCTACTTAAATATCTACCCTTTCCCTCCCTCATATTCCAGATAACAAAATGAAGGCTCCTTACTTCTCTTTTAAAAAATAACATTGTTTCTTTCAAAATATGCAGTAAAAGCATCAGGGTTCTTTCGACTGAGACTATACAAAATGCATGTCTCTGTTAAAGTGCTGGTCCAGTGAAGGGCGTCTCCACATTTTCAAACTGCTATGTTAAATACACATTTAAAAACTATTAGCTACTGTCAAGTCAAATTTGCCATTTTCCTCCTTTTTTGGAAATTGGACACATTTAAGGCCGAATGGGTATGTGAACAGGTTGGGGGTGGTGAGGTGATGGATCAGGGTCAAGCATGTGAGATTGATAGCCAGCTGCCTTTTGATTTTAGCTAAGGAATCTATTGTCTTTTGGAGGGACCACACCAAACTAACTTACAGTGACACATCTTTGTGCATTATCAAGGCAGCAGAATTTCTACCAGATTTTGCTTCCCCTCTCCTCCTACATCCCTGCCCATCTTCAGTGTGCAAAGAGGAATCGGATCTATGCATGCTACTATCAAACAACTATTCATTGCAGACAGGGGCCTATACATGCCCCAAGTTCCCACTCCTCTATGAAATGTTTCATTTTGGGTAGTATAAGCATAACAAACAAGCATATGAACTGGGATTTACATTACCCTCACTTCACTCAGATTAGTTTGGATCCACATTATTTAGGGAATACACGTTAGGATTTGTTATGTTGCAAGACAGGTTTGCATTTGCTACATAATGGTACCACCTTTATCTAGCTTACATTAGAAGATGCTGATGACCAAACTGGGGGTTTGAATAATTTAGGGAACAGAAGTAAACCACAATCTGATGTTTTCTAGCAACAGAGCAGAGACATGAGAAGTTGATTACTCATTTCAGAGTCAAGTCTCTTTATGCACACAAACCCATTCACCCACCTGAGTCAAGTGACTTGACCATTGAACCAGTAAAGGGCCAAGAACCTGCCGAAATATAATTGTGGCCGCGCAGCCCTCTGGTGGCTAAATACCTTCACAAGCCCACATGCATATTTCTCCACATCAGATTGTTTCAGACTGGCCTCAGTCAGATTTAGTAATAAAATTTGGGACCTTAACCACATCAAAAGGTACAATTCCTTAGGTAATAAGGGTGTGCCATACAAGAAAGCCTGCAAGAAACTATTCTTTATTTGTTGGCCTCAGTCACAGGACATGGGTTAGGTTTACAAATGGTTGTATGTACCCCTATAACATGGCAAGGTTTAGCGTGCACTGACTGCAGTGATACTATTACACTTGCCACTAGAGCCAACCTAGTAACTTCTTCAGCAGTAAGTACAAAGCAGGCTGTCATCCTCATTGGGGCCAGCCACCTGAGTGAGAGATGCTCACACACGCTAACCCAGTTGAGGCGTGGGGCACTCTATAGGAGGCTGGACCTAAATTCTGTGGCAGATTACCAAGATTCTGCAGCTCTGCTGCTGCTAATTGGAGGTGTTGGGTTTTGGTTTTTTTAAAAGCAAACTATATTAAAAAATTACATTAAAAAAGAACAAGATTTTAAAGTCAAACAAGTTAATAAATGTCAGATTTACGTGTAATTCAACCTCCTTGTTTTATGATACCATCTTGAGTTTCAGAAACACACACTACTTTTCTATAGGACCTGAGCCTTACTCAATGAATGGGTATGTATTCAAAATTTTTTTTAATCCTTCACTTTCAATGTTTGGCCTCAGGCCTTATTTAAATACACGCCCTTCAAACCCTTCATAGCCATTTCTGTGGTGCTCTATAGCGTCAGAGTGCTTCACGAACATTAATTAATTTATCCTCACAATATCCTAGTGAAAATAGGTATGATTATTCCCATTTTTACAGATGGAGAACTGAGGCACAGAGGGATTAAGACTAAAATTGTCTCATGTCCACTAGTTTTGGATGCCCAATTTAAGACACTTAGAGCCTGATTTTTCAGAGTACTTAGTGCTTTTATAGCACTTTTATATGTTTAAAGCATGACTCTAATCAACTTCACTTAGTTACGATCGCTCAGCAGTTCTGTTGGTATTTTGGCCCTAGATGTCTCAAATTGGGCAACCAGAAACATGAGGAACACATAATCAGTGACTATGTATATTTAGTTTAAATGATTTGCCCAGCATCTCACAGAAGCTCTGTGGCAGAGGCAGGGATAGAATACGGTTTCCCAGGATGGTATCCAGCTGCCTTAACCATGAGCCAATCCCTTCTCTTCCTTCAGTCCTCTGACATGTTCACCATACACCTTCCAACTTCTGCAACAAATTATGCAGGAGTCTTGCAGAAAGCAGTCTCATTCACTGCACAACAACCCTGATTCATTCCCAGAGCACTATCCAGCCATCCTGCACACCAAACAAGACAAAAATCTTGTGGAAAATAATAGTATGTTTGTATGTAATTAAAGGCTGCATATGCATTGTGATACAAGGGGGCCAAATTAAAGTTGGAATGGGCAACCTGAATTCTGGCATTTCCTATCATCTGAGTGTTCAACTTTGTAATCTCTGTGTTCTTTAACATATAGTTTTTTGGATGGAATTATTTATATATTATGAATAGGGTGACCAGATGTCCTGATTCTATAGGAACAGTCCTGATTTTGGGGGCTTTTTCTTATATAGGCACCTCTTACTCCCCACTCCCATCCCAATTTTTTACACTTGCTATCTGGTCACTCTAATCATGAAGTATTTCAGCATACTTCTCAAATATTAGTTTACCCGTGAGCCAGGTCAAGGTAGTAAGTGGGAACTGCAGCAACAATTAGATCTGTGTTTGTATCTTGCATCTTCAAAGCTATTCTAAAAGGAGACATTAAAATAGTTGCACCAGCAAGGTAATGCTTCTGAGTGAAAAGTAATTGATTTCCTTCCCTATTAGAGACAGCGATACCTCCATTTACTCTGTACAAAACCCTTTTCCCCCCCAAACACATTTGGGACATTGGAAAAAAAGGAAAATATTTTAATCTTAATATCGATGACATGGATTGCTGTGCATATGTTGGTACACAGAACCTTAAAAAAAAAAACCACAAAGCAATTAAATTCCAATTTAAGGAGTGTGCAGACAAGCTCTAGCAAGGGTGTTCATATGTGTGGTATAGAGATGTAGGCATTTATTCTAACTAATACAAGGCAAGTTGCATTCATGGTGTAACATGACTTGCCCGGTATCCTACATCACCAGCAAAGATAGTGCAGAGTAAGGGTTTTCTTGCAAAAAACATTGTTGGGCTCCTTGCTGAATCAGTTTCCACTCATCCAGTTGCTTAAAACTGGAAGGTAAACTGACATGGTTCTGTGAGGAAAACATTTGTTACTGCAGCTAATGCCTGCCTTGATCATTCAGCAATAATGAGGAATACATGATGGAAGAATATGTTTTATATACAGCAGCAAGATATAACCCAGGATTCAGATACATATAGTATTCTTGAAATTGTCATCCTGGTATTAGGAAAAGTTATTACACCAGAGACGTTGCTTGGAACCACAGAGACAAATTCACAAGTCTTATTGTAAAGATTATAAAGCGTGTCAGATGTTACAGTATATATTCGTGCATGCAGTCTAAGTCAAAAGCAGTTTCATAATTTAGGAAACTCATGTAAAGACAGATAATTTAAGTACTTTTGCCTTTTCTACCAAAATACTTACACAGAAAGTGATCCCAAATCTTGCTCTTGTTAGGATCCAGAAGAGCAGTTACCAGGAATTCCATTCCCTTGTGTGTCATATTTAACATCTGTCCAGCCTTCTCATCTCCTTAAACTCTTTCTTAGGAATCATCATCATATAGTTTGATTTACACCAATCTTCCCCAGATGCTTTGGCAGATTTTTTCCAAAGACAGGCATGCTTTCCAGTTCTCTTATTAACTCAATCATAGCAGCATATGCTATGCTATAACTATAGGTATTATTCAGTAGTTCTAGAGTCGCTTCTGTCAAAGTATCTCAAATCAATGTTGAAACATTAAAAGTAGTAAGCCTCACAACTACTTCGCCCCTCTTCCCTCCTCCTTCCCTCTGAGAGGCAAGGCAGTATTTTGTAGGGGAAAATGAGATAAATGTTTAAGATCAGAACACATATCCCAGATCTAATTTTCAGTCCCATGGTCATCCTTCCTCCAATAAGATTATTACCCCTTTGGAATCATGGACCTTTCTAGGCTGAACTTTTATTCCTCCCTATATGTTACATTCAGTCTCTGTCCACAAGAATTTTTTATGGCTGCAGAGTCAGTACTTGCAGACAGCCTTAATATTCTAGGTGCATTCTGGAACATACCTTAGATTATCTCATATAACTCCTCACAATATTCTTCCCCAGTGATTCTTGATGCTTTTCATTTCTCTTCACACTTTGCCATTTGTTTTTTTTTGATAGTACTATGATCAAGACTGAGTGCCTTGGTGAGATGTTTGTAAGCATGATTGAAAAGTCTCTTCCAGGGTTTCTTTGTTTTTTTTTATCCAACTGAACTGCTCCAGTTTTGAACATTAACTGTTGATGGGATATCACTTCTCTCATCATCGTAGCTTACAACAAACATTTTTGCACTGAGCTTGCTTTTATAAATGAGCTTAAACCAAAACACTCTTTTAGTCTCGGTCATGTTGAATATTGACATATGGCTCCATATCCTAAGAGCAACAAAACTCCTTGAATGGAGATGTGCAAGTCACCAAAAATCTGCCAGATTTCCAGGCTTGAAAGGTTACTACTAAGAGTTTCATAGTCTCACCAAGACAAATCTTGTAATATTATATGCCATGAGCAAAGGGAACTCTGAAATGGATGTAACAGTACAAGATGAACCTGCTAATATACATTAAAATTGGGTTTTAAAAACCTTGCATCACGAGTCATGACCCATTAAAGTATTATTTTTGGTAATTCAGCCTCCTAACATTAAATTACCACTAGATCAAAATGCCAGGGGGGAAAAAAACTGAATATCCCTAAAATGGTATTGGAAGATATTCTTCTTGTTTCCCTGAGTTTGTTTGAATTACTATGAAAACAAGTTAATTGTTTCATAAAAATTAAGAGAGACTACACTTTTCCTTACCTACGTCCATTCCCCTTGGCATTACTGGCAGCTTTCAATAGCATTCTTCCAGTTTTCTATTATAAACTTGTTTTAGGGTCATCTAGTGATAGTCGTCTACATATACACTCTGGGAGTGAGTTCTGGCTCTTAAGTATATGGAGATATACCTATCTCCTAGAGCTGGAAGGGACTCCTGCCTTCACTAACAGGACAAGTACTGATTTTTGCCCCAGATCCCTAAGTGGCCGCCTCAAGGATTGAACTCACAACCCTGGGTTTACAAGGCCAATGGTCAAACCACTAAGCTATCCCTCTCTCCTCTCTTGTTAACTTGCTCCCTGGGCTGGTTGCTTACCACAAACCTCTCTGGCCACCGATGGGCCGTAATGGGCCCAATCCAGTCCACATCTGGAAGGATGGCGATTGCATCATAAATTGTTGAGTGGGACAGGGTTACATTGGGAGAAATGCCACTAGACTACAATTAAGGTAAACAAGCCACATTAGGGGCTTGTTAAGGGAGGAAACAGCAGATGGCAAGTAGTGGTTTAACCCCTAAAATTATTATGAAAAGTCTGCTCTTATTCCTCAGCCAGTCCTAGCAAGGCCCAGCTACTTTAAGCACAAATTCCTAGCCCAACCACAATCCTGTAAGCCTCAAACCCAAAGGAAGCCTGACCTGCTCAACTGCTGGACTCCTCTGGGGCTCTTCCTTGCCTTCAGTGCAACTACTGCCGAAGGAGTATCCTCCAATGCCGCCTTCTTCCATAGATTCCATTCTGGGGCATTTGAAGTGTCAGGCATGAAGAGCACTGTGAATACCAAGTTCTGAGAAGAAGAGGGAATGCAGTTATTGAATTGCAAGTGCTGTATATACAAGCTACTTTTCTTATTGAAGTTCTTTTCATTAATAATGTCATTACAGTTCCACAGATGAATCTTAGGTCTAGATAAACAGCATTTTGAATAGTCAATGCTAAAAGGTAATGACTTCACTGGGACTCTGGATCTCCCCTCCTCTTCTTAACTGCCCAACTTTTTCAGAGAAGTTTCAATCCGGATCCGAACTCCATGGCTTGGGCTAGTCTCCCAGGTTTGGATTTTTTAAAAAATAAAAAAACCCAAATCCATATCGACTTCATCTCACCCCAAGGTGAAAAGATTGAGTGGTTGGCTAGAGAATTCATTTTAAACTCTTAAAATTCAGAGGGAGTGAGGAATTAGTCAGTTTGAAATTCAAATTTGAGGATCTCTCAGCATTCTTAGCTCAGCTAGTTTGTCTATATCAATTATGTAGGGCATGAGAGTCATTATATATAAACACAAGGCTAGGAAATGTGACTTTCTACTAGGGAAGTTCTCTTACAAATATGGGTTAACAAGAGACTTTTGCATGCCCCTCACTACCAGACTACCATTTCTTATTGTTTAACATACACTGTGTAAATGAATAATCAAATGTCTGAACATGATGTTCAGTATCAGCCAGGTTTCATGTTCACTGAAACTTTCAGGGATACATTTTATTTTCAGTCACACTTTTGTAATTCTAGGGTAAGACCATTGGATTTACTCTGGATTATACCAATATAACTAAGCAGGGATATAGCCCAAAGTAACTGAAATGGATGGCAAGAAGTATAGGGAACCCTAATTTTTGAAGGGTTATTTTTTCACTCTGAATATTTCTTCCCCATGGCAAAAACAATCCAGACACAGCCCCAAAAGACTACTAAAAATATATATAGGGAAACACACAAGAATCAGTCCATGGTATCAAATAAATACCTTTAAATAACTGATGTTAACACTAGAGATGGAGTGTTGAGTAGCATCAGGTCGATCTCAACAGTGCTGACTAGAACATTATGAACTTAATGGCCTGAATTGCGAATGAATCTCTTTTTACTGAAGTTATATGGGTCACATTTTCCAAGGAGTCTCAACTTGCTCTCCATTTCTATACACACATATCTTTTTTCACCCAAACAACTTGAGTATGCAGGTGTGAGGGGGCGTGGTCCCCTTCCTCTGTAGTTAAGCGACCATTGAGGATACAATGGCCTTTCAGTTTGCCAGCCTATGTTGGCTCCTCTTTAACCCCTGCTGTTGTTGTAACCTAGGGATCTGTTACAAAGGCCATAGTAAGTCTGGCCCGTTCTCCCACTTTGGGGAGTAAAGGGAAAGCAAGCCCCACAGCTGTTCCCAGCTATCTGACCCCACTCCTGGTGTGGTTGCTGGGCCTGTGCCTTAGGCAGCTCCTTGCCAGCTGTAGCTGAGTAGTTTCCTCAGGGTGATCCCCAGCCTCTCTGGCCACCACTCTCTTCTGGCCAAGCTGTGGCCTTTCATCCCAGCTGTTGCTAATCAGAACAGATAGCCACTGATGGGGAGGAAGTTACCTTGTCCATTAAAGCCATTGCCACCCTCATCACTCCATGATTTGTGTGCTATCACTTTTACCCAAATAATCAATGTACAAGCAAAACGCATTTGTGTTCAGTTGGCATGTACAAAAAAAAAAAAAAATCCAGCAACAGTCTGAGTGAATTGAAAAATTGCCCTTATGAGTCTGACACTATAGTTTACAGTGCAGTAGTACTTAGAGGTTCAAAGACCACATTGCTGTATTAACATTTAACAAAGAGACAGTCACTGCTCTATGGAGCAGCTTCTTTTAAGCCTGACCTGCCCCACAAGTACTGGAGGAACCTTGTACTATGGATCTCTGGTAAAGTGCTAGGTCTCTTTAGCTTGCAATATTATTGCTAACCAACGAGTAGGTAGCAGATGAGAGGGATTACAGCTAAAGAGATGAGGCAATCATTAGAACAAAACCAAACCCCTGGAATCTCCATTTTTTTTTCTATTCAATATCTTGACTGTTAAATAGGCTATTCACACTTAAAAGTCTTAGCATCAGTTATAACCGAGTGGCCACTGAGTTAGCTGAATCTTCAGCTACCTAGCAGCTACACTTCTGTGGCTTTTTTTGGTTTTGTTTTGTTTGGGGGGGGGGCACTAATCCAGGCTTTATTGTCAGTGCCCCCAACAACATTCTTGGCATTTCCTACTTAATTCTTGATTTAATAATAAAGGATAGGTTGGAGTTATTTGTGGTTGGGAGAGGGTTTTTGTTTGTTTGTTTGTTTGTAATGGCAGAAATATAGTCCAAGTCACATTTTAGCAATGAAGTTGGATAGTTATTGCCTGCATTCTCCAACAACTTATTTCACATTTCTCTCCAAGACAAAAAGTATAATTAGTGTATTTTCCCATATCATATTCTCTGGAGCTTTTTAGACTGTATTCCACTTGGTGTATATTTTCTTCTGTAAATAAGAATATTCTCAGTGTTCCGTAAGACAAGCCATCAAGTTTAATTCTAATCGTCAATGAAAAATTGCAGCTCACATGAATCCCACATATAAAAGGATGGATGATCTTCAATTAGAGTGCTACATTTACGCAGAGGAAGCATAAACATCTGGTCCTGCATGTATAGTTTCATGAGGCATTTGTTCAGGAAATTTATTATAAAAGCATACCAATGGATGCAGTTTTCCAGACTTCAGAGGAAAATGCTGTTCATCTGGAGAAAAACTGGCTAAGCATACTTCACTACTGTTGTAACACGGGAGCATCGAACCATGTACTACAGACCCGATCTAGCTCTCGGACTACTTCACGCTGGCCTAGCCACATCCAGAGAAGTTTGTCATATTCGGCCTCAGAAGCATTACATAATCTTGCTATTAATGCAGGGCTGGCTGTCTAGCTGCCACACTTAATCAGTGGTACTGGAAGAAGCTTCTTCTTGTCGGTGTAAAGCAGAAGTGAGTCAGAAGCACTGCTTACTTGAAAACCAGAGTGTTGTAGGAAGAGGAAGGAGAAACTCTGCAGAATGACCACTGCCTGGGATGAGAAGAATTAGCCAGCTAACTCAAATGAAAGGAGGTATTTACACTTAGATACTACAGTGATTGGTGACCAGGACAGATGGCATCATGATCTAACATGTCCAAATTACACACCATTTTTTCCCAGCAATTCTGGGAGCTTCCCTGGTGAAGATTTATATTTTGGGAAACCATGGGGATTCTTTCCAGTTGATTGTAGATTTTATTATTATTTCAGAGGGCAGGGAGGGTAAGGAACATATTTTACATTGTTTTAAGTCTCTTCGTGTGCAGTGCTACTAGTAATCTTCCTTATAAAACAAAATGTCCATCTGTCTAGGAAATCAAGGAAGAATCTCTTTTGTTCACAAGTGCAGTGACAGGTGCAGCCAAATGGAAGTTTCTTTCTAGGGGAAAGGTAGATGGGATGGAACATATACGCACTCATCCTTATAGGAATATTTCCATTTTCAGGAGTTGTTTCCTCATCTGGAGATGTGGCTATTGGGAGATGATTCTCTGTCTTTGCAGAGTTTCACTTTTATAGGGCCCTAGGCACATCATAACACGGCCTGTTACATCTCCCAAACCTGGTACCATAGCTGTTCCCCCACCTTGGAATGGCTGGGGAGTCTCCCCATCCCAGGAGGTAGGAGCAATTTAATAGTGTCCCTTTCTCCCACCTAGCAGCAGTGCAGGTGGCAGCAAAAGGACCCCTCAATATTTCCATTGGGGCTGCTGGGACATGAACTTGGGGATGTGTGGAGGAGCTCAGCCTATTGCATTCTCCTTCTGCCACACACAGAGTCATCAGTGATGCAGTGGTGGTATTGTGGTCCCTCAGAGCAGTGGGATTTGGAATTAATCACTCCTGAAGTTGGATGGGGCAGGTCACACCTCAGAGTTACTTTCAGCCACTCTGCACCAGATACATCTACACAAGCCAGGGAGCTGGGAGGACCAGAAGGGACATGAACCAACCACTTTTTGGCCAGGCCAAACCTGAGTGGTGCTGGAATGCCACAAGCCAGGTCAATGTCACTCGCTCAGATTTGGAGATCATGGGGATAGAGAGTGAGGCTGCTGGGGCGCGGCAGGGCATGTGAGAGGAAGAGAATGGTCAGGCGGGGGGGAGGGGTCTCCTCTTTAAAATGGTGCTCCACAGCTCCTGCACATGAGGGCTATAAACTCTCCACAGCCATACTTTCTGCTCCCAAAATCTTAGAGTCTGATGTAATCACATGACTCTAGGAGCCAGCGCCTCCAGGCACCTAATAGAGCCTCTATACCTTAATCTGATCCTGTATATTTGATAGTGGTGCAGCTCCTAAAAGCAGTTCTTAAATTACACGCAATTTTAGCTAGAAATGCTACAAGAATCCTCTCTAAAGGGAGTCTTCCACTGAAGCCAGAGTATATTCCTATATTGATCTCCTAATTTACATATTGCCATACCTCCCCTAAGGCCCCACATTATAGCTTTCTAGTCTTAGTTATGACCAAGAATGCTCCTAAATCAGCCTAAAGATAGCATGCAGTAGAGTGGTCAGAGCAAGGGACAGTCAAGACTCTGGTCTGGTGTTCTGCTCTGAACTTTTCCCCATGCTGTGTGACCTTGAGAAAATAACTCTAGTCAGGTAATGATGAGATTTAATTTTTCAGAGGGTGCTGAGCACCTGCAGCTCTAGTTGGCCTCACTGGGAGCTGTAAATGCTCAACACCCCTGAAAAAAGTTACATTAGGTGCCCAAAATTAGACTCCCCACTTTGAAAATATTGTGCTTGTTTGCATTTTAGATATTATCCCTCTCTGTAAAACTAGGGATAGCAACATTTTGGTAACTCAATATTATCTGTCCTCTTTGAGATCCTCAGATGAAAAGGTATTATACAAGCATTGCTATAGCCCCATCTAATAAGCCAAAGCTAGGAATCAAACCAGAGTTCTTTGCACAGTATTACAGAGCACTAGCCACAATAAGGCTATTCAGGTGACCCAGAGCTAACTTGTGATACTTAAGTCACTTCCAGCCTGGGGATTTCTTAAAGCATTGTATTTTCAGAAAGCAATAACATTTGGATTGGAGGCAGAATGGTTGTTTTGTCTTTCTGTAAATCTTTTCAGATGCTGGTTGTGATTACAATGTGAAATTATAGCTCTCCCTAGTGAAATAGTCACTAAATCCATATCAGCTCACAGCCAAACTTTAGTGCTCACTAGAGATGCTTACAAGACAGCCCATTGCAATGGGTGTTAAAGTATTTGTTTACAAAGAACGTATTTACTTAAACAGGAAGAACAAAGAGGGGTTGTCACCAAAGTCAAATGATAGCAGTGCACCCCTTTCATCTACCCATCAGTCAATTTATAAGGCTCAGCCCAGGATATTTAACAACACTTGCTATAAATCACAGATGCCACATCCTGTCTGATGACGAGTACTGTCTGTGTGGGACACAACATTTATTTTTCTTACTTGTTTTCAAAAGTACTGTAAGAAAAATATAACCAATTCTGAACTGTACACATGAAACTTTCATGCTGTGTAGACCAATAGAAAATGCCACCACCCCCCCCCCAGAAAAAAAGATACCCACAATGGAAAGTTTGGATCTGTAAATTAAACTCGTTAGGTAGTGAGAGAGCACTATTTCATACCAGCGCTATGCTTTAATACAGAGCCCATTTAGAGAATGGGTATTTTGATACTTTTTACACCACAGTAATTTGTGGGGATGTTCATGCACTTTGTGAACTTCCTCAAATCATTTGGCATGATAATCAGCTCCACTGGCAGAAAGGTTTCCAGGCTGAGAGGCAGAAAGGAAAATAGTTTATGATTAAAGAGACATACAACTGCTAGTATTGATGCTGGATGATTTATTTTGGACACCCTGTGCAGTGACTTTTGGGTGGGGGAGGGGAGCAGAGGGTAAAAAGTTTGGGAGTGTGCTTCAAAAACAGCTCCAAGGAGAGCTAAGAATGTTATTTGTTGGCTGATTCTATCTGCTGTTTAAGCAATGTATCTTAGAGATATTGACAATGAATGTTCAAAATCTTAATTGTTGTACTTAACTGAAATTCCTAATAAATAAAATCTTGTCCCTTTATGCTAAAAGGGTATCAAGTTGAAATAATCAATTTTTAAAAATAGTTTAGAAGTAGTTTCAGCTCCTACACCTTCCTCTGAGCCCCCTACATGCTCATGGTTTTTAAAAAACACATTTCCTTCTTCCCTCTCGTTGACACACACAGGAGAAACCGAGTATACAGAAAGCACTGTTACATGCACAAAGCAAACAAAATGAACAAACTGTTTGCTGTCTAATCTCTTTCAACTGTAGTAATTTTAGGCATTACTTACAATGAAGATAGACTGAAATTTTTAAGTCCATGGTGCCTTTTAATACAATAATATTCAGAGCATATATAACATCATTCAAATGATTTACAAGTGCGAGTCAATCATCAGCTACCTATATGGGAGTCATGGATATCTCAAAATTCCCTCTCTTCTTTTGACTCAGCTCACTATTTATGCCCACTCCCCATTCTCTATGGCCATCACCCTGCCATCTTATAGCAAGTCTATCCCACCATTCCCCAAAGTTGCTCACCTCTAATGTTCTTTTCCTCCACTCCAGTACTAGTGTAGCTCAGTGTCTCTGGATAGAGTTCCATGACTACACAAACTTCCTCCACTGCAAATATATTCTGCCATCTGCTCCACTGTCATTGACTTCCACCTCTCCACCAACTGCAGCTCTGCTCCCTCTGTCTCCATACAGAATATGGCTGACTTCTTCAAAGACTGACAAGATCAAATGTAACCTCCCCTTGAATCCCCACTTTTACTCTCCTCTGCTGCCACTGATACAGAGGTTCCTCATCTGCCAACCTTTCTGTTTCTCTTATACTTGTAAAGAGGAGGGGAAAAAAAGACAACCTTTAGGAAAAGTCACATCAACAATGGAAAAAATAATTATATTGAAATTATTTTTTCCTCATGCTATAATAATTCATGGACTATTGTATAGTTTTTGATTTGTAAATAAGTTTATCTTGCATCTTTTTCACAGCCATAACGTGGTATTTATTGATATCTTATTCTAACATGCTTTTCTAACCCCATTTCACAGTGCAGTTTACCCATTCACATGATTTGTTTCCATATTTAGAGTGTGTTTTCAGTTGCACAGTTCACTATGGCGCTCTCAAATAGTTTTTCCAGTCCCCATACATTATTCCTAATTTTCTACTGAAATCTCTCCTCTCCCACCTCCACCATCACCTTTCTGGTCTTTATAGCTATTAAAGATCCCTTTCAAGTAGTTCTCCATGTAGAAGTTGTATTTCCCATAAGAATCTAACACTATCAAATGTGATTGAGAACAAAAAGCTGAAAATCTACAGAGGTGTTTTACCTTGGGCAAGTAGCACTTCCACACTGTGCTGCCAATAATAGTGTTAGAAGAGACATTATGCTAATAAAATGTATACAAATGTGCTTGCTAAGAATGGTTTCAGTTTTCTGAGTGGGTGCTCTTCCTCCTTCCCTACAAGAATAATGCTAAGAATGTTCTAAGGCAATGTGCAATTGCAGGATTGTCTAATATTTAGAAACAAAAATAAAAAAGGCTCCTGACCAATTATTAGATCAGCTACTTCTAGGTGTTCAGTCTGCTTTAGATCACTTCAAAATGTGACTAGCCGTGGATGAAAAATCTATGCTTTTACAGTGGGGAAAGGAGAGTTTTATAATGAACCTGCTGAATTAGTACAGGATCTTCTTCCTCCCTTTGAGAAAATGAATGATTGGGCTCTATACAGGGCCGGCGCTTCCATTTAGGTGACCTAGGCAGTCGCCTAGGGCACCAGGATTTGGGGAGGCGGCATTTTGCCGCCCTCGGCAGTGGGGGATCCTTCCGTGTTCCGGGTCTTCGGTGGCAATTCTGCTGGGGATCCTCACATGCTTCGGGACCCCCCCGCCGCAGAATTGCCACCAACGACCGGGAACACGGAAGGACCCCCGCCTAGGTCAGACTGGAAGGGACCTTGAGAGATGACCTAGTCCAGCCTCCTGCCTCGAGGCAGGACCAGGTGTGCCTAGACCATCCTTGAGAGGCATTGCTAATGAAAGGGCTTCCATAACCACCCTGGGAAGCCTATTCCAGTGCTTACCTATCTTTTTAGTTAGAAATATTTCCTAACAAATAAGTGAACTTAAGCGACAACTCAGATAGAAACAAGACACCTTACACTCTTTTGGACCACCCCATAAAGGCATAATTTGGAAATTCTCTATGTTCAAATAGTAATTAAACTCTAAAACTAGGGTCTTGCCATCATTTCTTTCCTGTTAGTACTGGTAAAGAATCTTAATAGATGTGAGTGTGTTTATTGGAAATCCACCATAGGCACAGGTATAAGTGACAAAAGATGCAAAGAGTGGACAATCAGGCCCTACTACCCAAGATTCCTTTAAATCCACCCCTTTCTGAGAAGCAGATATGCAGAAGACTGGGTTTAAGACTGTCACCTGATGGTCATGTTGGGGCCATCTCCATCCTTAATTACGCAGCTCTTGGGTACAGGCTTCATTCAAACTGATCTTTCAGAGAATTACTAGGGTCTTCTCATCTGTTTTTTCAAGCCCTTCAGGAATTCTCTCTCCTGACCTCTGCCATCCTGGGCTCTAACAATGGCCATGTAACAGGCCCTCCTGACTGACCTGTTCCTTGGCTCCTGCGTCCAAACTACTTCTGGCAAACCTCTGCACTCTATCTCACTCCCCATTTCTGATATATAGTGGTTAAAGGAGATCTGAATAGGAAAGGAACTTCCCCATTGTGGGCACTGAGAAGTCCAGTGGCACCTTAAAGACTAACAGATTTATTTGGGCATAATCTTTCGTGGGTAAAAAAAAAAAAAAAAACCAAAAAAAACACCACTTCTGCAGATGCATGGAGTGAAAGTTACAGATGTACGCATAAATATACTAACACATGAAGAGAGGGGAGTTACCTTACAAGTAGAGAACAAGTGTGTTAACAAGGCCAATTCAGTCAGGGTGGATGTGGTCCACTCCCAATAATTGATGAGGAGATGTCAATACCATGAGAGAGAAAATTGCTTTTGTAGTGAGCCAGCAACTCCCAGTCCCTATTCAAGCACAAAATTAGAAACACTGTGCCATCTTATATGATGGGACATGGAAATTGGAAGAGAATCTGAAAAGTCCATGACCTTGAACAGGCCCATAGTCAAATAAGCATATGTACGCACTCAAGAGTGATGGGCTACATTGGGAAACATCCCCTTGTGCTCCCAACTTAAGCATCCCACTATGAAGAGCCAAGAAGAGAGATGAAAGTCACAAGACCATTCTGTATCCTCTGAATATTGGCTAGGGGAGGAAAAGATGATGCCTTTTCCCCTGGCTGGAAGGAACAGCAGAAGGAAAGGGGTAGACATGATTTCTCTGCTTGGCCTTCTGAAGGAGAGGGGCAACAACAGGGGAACAGCTTCCTATAGCAGAACAGAGGCAGACTGTGGACTCCCAGTTAAGACAATTCTTCTCCTACCAACTTACTGTGCTGCTTCAGTTTCATGAGCCTGCTTTTCTGGTGTAAAAAAATTACCAGATGGAGCAGTACCACCATGCTTTCTTGAGGGAGACCGGTAAATTCAGATCCAAAGTGAGTGCTGTACCTAATATTCAGGTATAGATAAAGCACATGCAGCCCAGACAGTGTGCCAACTTATTTATAGCCTGCATCCCAAGTTTCTTCTTTGCTCTGAAGAGGCTTCCTTTGCCAAATCCCTGTCTACATTAGAAATACAAACCACACTCTCCACTTACTTGACAGACTGCACCCTAATGGAGACTACAAATACAGCTTGGATATCAAGTTTTTAGAGTGCACAAAGCAGTCGCACACAGTGATGACCACTGATGATTGAGCTATGATACTAAAACACAAGCCCCTCTCTGTGAATTGAATTAATTGATTCATTAGGAGCAAAATAGCCAGGTGAGTTAGACTAATTAGGAATCAGATTGCTAATTGACAGCACTGGGGGATAAAAATATGAGCAGTGCAGAGACGAGACACATAATGTGTGTGTAACAACTCATGATCTGCTGGACCGTTTAGGCTAGGAAAAAGCGATAAAACTTCTGTTATGGAGGCTGGTAGTGAAGGCTGTGCTGGAACAGATTCAGAAGAGAAAAGTATTGTCTACTGTCCAGAGGACTTTGGTGGTTCCTTGTTCTTTTCTTCATTGTTCTTGGGAAATTGTTTGAAGCACCTTTCCTTTAGATTTTTAGTACCCCTGTTTATGCTTTGACCAACATGTGTGTTTAGATAGGTAGAGTGCTTTACAATTGTGAGTCAAAAGAGGAATGTACAAAGGGACAATAACAGATACTTAAAACCCCAAGTACAGATTAAAAAAAAAAAAATTTTACAAGACATAATAGAAATATTTCCATGAAACCTAAGAGTATAAAAGTTAAAATTAGTTTACTTCAGTGTAAACATTCCTCTGCAGTGTGCAACATCAAGTGTGCAGCCTTGTGTTTATGTACAAGAACCTGAAAAATGAAACAGCTGTGAAACTGAATGATTAGTCAGTCTGTCTTCATTTGCTAAGCTGAACACTCTGCAAATAGTAAACAAACAGGAGAGATTGGAGGTGATGGCTGGGAATGTACATTTAGACTTGTAAAGTCTTGATTTAAATTTCCACTTTTAATAATTTAAGGTGACAGTAATACAAATCAAGCTATTTAAAAAAAAATCTGCAGAATGAGGTTTTAAAAATGAAGATCTTGTGGATAAATTAACAAAGCAGGATATGTTTTCTGTATGCAGAATTGATTTCGAGAAAGTATTTTGCAGTGATTCAAATATTGTGATTTTTAAACAGTCCTTGCAACATACCTGTCAAGGCTTAGATTAAAGGAAGTTTTAGAAAGGATAACTTGGGTTTTATATTGCAGCTTTCAAGTTCTCTCTTTTCATTTTACCTCTTCCAGAAATGCAACAGAGTATACTGGACCACTTATTTTTTCCCTTCATTAGTAGATGAACTGGCAATATTTCCGCCATTAAAACAGGATTCTTGTTCCTTTCAGATGCCTGCAATAACTGTTAACCTCCTCCATAGCCTCCTAGAATGCTGATAAATTAGTATTAGATTGAGCCCATTTCCACTGCTCACCCTAAATTTGTTGACAGTGACTCTCAAAGTTGTAGTATCATGTTTTCAAGTATTCACTCTTATGGCTTGACAGAGGGGAGAAAGAAAAAAAAAAGTGCCTCTAAAAGAGATTTAACATTACTGCATAAACTTATTCTGGTCGAAACTTGTACACATGCCTGTATCTTCCAACGACAGTTTAGTTTCAAGAGTGGAGTGACTTAAGCTATTAATGGCATAATAATAATCCCTTATATAACCCTAGTCACTCAAATATAAATCAAAGATGGCCCAGGATATAATTTTGCTTTGCTTTTACCACCTTCCTCATTAGTAGCTGTTGTTTACTGCACAAACTGGGTTCACCTATGTTTTTAATTTTAGTTCACTGAGTTTGTATCTGATCTTATCTTTACAGCATCATTATCTGAACTCTTCTTGATTTAATATTCACATAGGGAGAAAGTCTGGCTCCAATAAGTCAAAGGAAGTGTTCACTAACTTTTTTTTTCGGATGTTTTTCATTTTATTGTAACGAATGTTCTTTCTACAGCACGTGCCTCCTCTAATCAGTCATAACTGTCTACAGAACTTGGTAATTAACATTTTAAGCAGACATTTTTCTTCCTCAAATACATTAAACAGTACTTTTCAGTTACATAGAGTACTTTACTTCCTCTTCTTTAGTCTTATTTGATTCATAAGCTGCTCTTGATACCGTTGATCATGGAATTCTAGCACTATACTAAAACAAGGAGACTCAAGGTGCTCAGTGAGATGTAAAGCACTTTGAGATATTCAGAGGAGGGATATTATATCAAAAAAAGGATTATTACTCTGATGTATTATATCTTTTACCTGTATGCATCCCCAAGAATGTTACTTCTGCATCTAATCCTTTGGACTTGGTCTCGTTTGGGTAGATTCTTCCCCAGGGCTTTCAGGATATCTCCTGTAGTACAAGTTTTTTTCCTGTATGACTACCTGACACATCCTCACCATTCAATTCTGATACTGCTTTATTTTAATATTTTGAACTAGACATCATAAAAGCTTTATAACTTCAGTGTTGGCTTCTTATTTGCTTGGTATCATACAGTATTTAGTCTTACTGTTTTTGTTTGTGTGTTTTAATGATAAACCCCACGATTTAGCCTCATGTCAAAAAAAAACAAAACAAAACATAGGGATTGATATAGCAGATATATTTTTCAAATCTTAGAGAGTTTATTTCTAAGATTCATAAAATTCTTCTTTTGATTAAGGGTGCAGATGAATGATTATATCTTTGTTGTTTTCGCTTAAAAATACTCAGGGGCTGTAGCCTGTACTAACTACTCTGAGGCTGAGATAATGCTTGCTTTACTTACTATAGAAGTACAAAGTGTTATTGCACAGTTTCTGAGATACGCTCCTACATAAACTCCAGCTTCTGCAAAGTTCCATTGCATTTGGTTTGCAAGAACACACTTTTGACTTTCAAACACACAAACATGGAACATCTGCCTCCTACCCTGTTGTTTAACTATGTGCCTACTGGTCTCCCTCCTGGAATCTTCCACTGCTGACCTATGGCCTGACAACATCTCACATTGATATGTAAAGAACTTAAAATAATCCTTTCAGCTGTTGTCCCTCCACAGACAATGCTCAGTTCAATCTTTCAGCACAACTCCTACCGTCTTCATGACTGAGGATGTTAGGGAGATTCCCAAACTTGAACCGGCTTTTGTAAGTGACAAATCTGAGGAACTGTCACAGATTGAAGTATCACTAGAGGAGCTTTTGGAATTAATTGATAAACTCAACATTAACAAGTCACCGGGACCAGATGGCATTCACCCAAGAGTTCTGAAAGAACTCAAATGTGAAGTTGCAGAACTATTAACTAAGGTTTGTAACCTGTCCTTTAAATCGGCTTCGGTACCCAATGACTGGAAGTTAGCTAACGTAACGTCAATATTTAAAAAGGGCTCTAGAGGTGATCCCGGCAATTACAGACTGGTAAGTCTAACGTCGGTACCGGGCAAATTAGTCGAAACAATAGTTAAGAATAAAATTATCAGACACAAAGAGAAACAAACTGTTGAGCAATGGTCAACATGGTTTCTGTAAAGGGAAATCGTGTCTTACTAATCTATTAGAGTTCTTTGAAGGGGTCAACAAACATGTGGACAAGGGGGATCCAGTGGACAGTGTACTTAGATTTCCAGACAGCCTTTGACAAGGTCCCTCACCAAAGGCTCTTACGTAAATTAAGCTGTCATGGGATAAAAGGGAAGGTCCTTTCATGGATTGAGAACTGGTTAAAAGATGGGGAACAAAGGGTAGGAATTAATGGTAAATTATCAGAATGGAGAGGGGTAACTAGTGGTGTTCCCCAAGGGTCAGTCCTGGGACCAATTCTATTCAATTTATTCATAAATGATCTGGAGAAAGGGGTAAACAGTGAGGTGGCAAAGTTTGCAGATGATACTAAACTACTCAAGATAGTTAAGACCAAAGCAGGTTGTGAAGAACTTCAAAAAGATCTCACAAAACTAAGTGATTGGGCAACAAAATGGCAAATGAAATTTAATGTGGATAAATGTAAAGTAATGCACATTGGAAAAAGTAACCCCAACTATACAAACAATATGATGGGGGCTAATTTAGCTACAACAAGTCAAGAAAAAGATCTTGGCGTCATTGTGGATAGTTCTCTGAAGATGTCCACGCAGTGCGCAGAGGTGGTCAAAAAAGCAAACAGGATGTTAGGAATCATTAAAAAGAGGATAGAGAATAAGACTGAGAATATATTATTGCCCTTGTATAAATCCATGGTACGCCCACATCTCGAATACTGTGTATACATGTGGTCTCCTCACCTCAGAAAAGATATTCTAGCACTAGAAAAGGTTCAGAAAAGGGCAACTAAAATGATTAGGGTTTGGAGAGGGTCCCATACGAGGAAAGATTAAAGAGGCTAGGCCTCTTCAGCTTGGAAAAGAGGAGACTAAGGGGGGATATGATAGAGGTATATAAAATCATGAGTGATGTGGAGAAAGTGGATGAGGAAAAGTTATTTATTTATTCCTATAATACAAGAACTAGGGGTCACCAAATGAAATTAATAGATAGCAGATTTAAAACAAATAAAAGGAAGTTCTTCACACAGCACACAGTCAACTTTTGGAACTCCTTACCTGAGGAGGTTGTGAAGGCTGGGACTATAACAATGTTTAAAAGGGAACTGGATAAATTCATGGTGGCTAAGTCCATAAATGGCTATTAGCCAGGATGGGTAAAGAATGGTGTCTCTAACCTCTGTTCATCAGAGGATGGAGATGGATGGCAGGAGAGAGATCACTTGATCATTGCCTGTTAGCTTCACTCCCTCTGGGGCACCTGGCATTGGCCACTGTCAGTAGACAGATACTGGGCTAGATGGACCTTTGGTCTGACCCGGTACGGCCGTTCTTATGTCTACTTCTGATTTTAGATCAGAGCTCATGCCTCACTGTTCCTTTTGGCTTAAACTGATTAGGAGAGCCTTTACTATTTGTGAACTGCCTTGGCTGGCCTATCTGAAAGGTGCTGTATAAGCACAATGTGTATTGCATGTATAAGTAAACCGCATTTGAGTTATTTCTCTGTAGGGATGAACACATTGGTTTTTAATTGTTGATTTTAATGGATCACAATAAAATATTGTTCTCTTTTATTTGATCTCTGTCCTCTAGTGGGCTCTCTTTTTTTCCAGTGTGACAGTTTCCTCTTTAGACTTTTAATTATCTCTACCAGGACCCCCTGTATTACCAATGGTTGTGGCAGTTTATCACTCACACTTAATCCAGCTAGTGGTTCCTAACCTATAGGAAGTCTTACAAACAGGATTAAACAACAAACAAATAATAATAAAGTGTTGGTTGGGAATGATGCAGGAATTTCCTGGAATAATCAAATGGTTGACATTCACACCACTACAGTGGGCCAGCCAAGGCCCTGTACACTGTTCAAGCCTTATGTAAAAGGCAAAATGGTACATAAAGCCTTTTGTGGTACTCAGCTATATTGAGTTGAATAGTTCAAGAACAAAACCAGCACAATGACTTGAATCATTTCCAATTCATTAGTGATAAGCTTCACTTTTATTTATTTTAAAAATAAATAAATCTGTAATTACAGACAACCAGACTTCCACACAGCTTGAGTTCCAATTTTGTCTCCATTCTATCTATAGTCAAGTGCACTAAGACATCTAGTGGCTGAATAATATATTGTAAACAAGCACAGTTATGGAGATGAGACCCACTATTAGTTCAGGCTTCTTGTCCTTCCCTCTAATGCCACACACAACTCTGCTCCACCCTATATCTTGCATCTTGATTTTTTACCATACCTTCCCTCATCCCACCCACTCCACTAACAATGCCAATCTCAATGGCTTCTTCCTAACCTTCTCCCACTGACATCCCCACCCCACACCTAATTCCATTACACACCGTAGGCATTAAACAATGTCGTAATTGTGGCATGAAGGCCTCCTCCAGCTCCTTATTTAAAAATTTTCTCCATAAGGTCCATAAACACTAATCCAGAGTAGTCAAAAATCCTCTCTATCCCCACATAAGATACTTGTAAAAGGGAGTTGCGAGAGTGACATTCGTTAAATAAAACTTTAATATACACACACCCCATCAAGATATGACCATAATAAGTCAAAGCAACCACATTGTCTTACTAAGGAATCTTGTTCCCTTTTTTCCCTTCCACTTCCCCAATCTTGTTTGTCCTCAAATCAATGCATCGGCTCCAATATAGAATAGATTGTGTGGTCCTTGTGGCAGGGATCATGTTTTAGTTTTAGAAAGCAGCTTACACACATTAAGCCCAGTATAAAAACAAAGCATCTCTTAGGTAAGATGGTGTTTATGAGGCACACCTGGAATGCTGAACTTTTTCAACCAAAGCATTTCAGGGAAGTGGGGGGAGGGGGAACAACATAAAACAAAACAAGCTATTGAAACTGAAGATAGTCCAACCTGAAAGAAAAGTCCCCTCCACTTATTGGCATGACCTGGAGTACCTCCACTGCAGAAAGGACTTGTGGAAGTCTGATTTGGAACTTACTTTATCAATTCATTATTTAAACCCATGGTTAATGTCTTTGTAAGTAATGTTTCTACTTCCATGAGAGCCTTTTGTACCCTTTTCCTACAGATCTACAGTATTTCATCTGTCTCTGCATTACTTACTTACACACACACTTGCCTTCTCCACATCACCTTTCTAGATGCACAGTAGAGCATTCTAGCTGCACTGCCAGAGATCAAATACACACAACCTGTGATGATTGGATTCTTTCTGCATCGTTTCTTCTGTCCAGGACAGAATGTTTGAAGAACTCTCTACGCTGAGCACATAACAGTATCCCGCTACAGTCTTGATGACTATAGAAAGGAAAGCCTTTTGACAGACAAAATTCCTTTTGTTTGGGAAAAATTATTTGCTGCATTCTTTGCCCAAGGTGCCCAGCAATTCAAATTGGTGAAAGAAAACACCAGGCAAAAGATTTCTCTCGAACCATTAAAGTACTGGGTCCCACAAATCCCCTGTTTGATGCATGAATATCATACTTTCTAACATACAAGAATCAGGACTTTAGGATACTTCCCACATAGAATACTGCTCAAATTTTTGTTGTGTGTTCTCATCACCTCAAATGAAAAGCAACATTTTTAAATAAAGCCATGTTCTGTTTTTTCCTTAAATTTTGTCTTCCTTCTTTTCACCTGTTTCTAATCACATACAGGTCACAAGATCATAATAGTTAGAGCTCTTTTCTAATTGATTAGACACTTTGTCCCTCTGCCAGTGCAGGAAAAACTGGTCTTCCCCAAGTCCTCATAATATAAGAATAAAAGATGTACATTCACATTCCTTCCATCTTATAGTTTTTTTTTTTAAAAGATGCAAGAACTCAGTGATATTCAATGGAATTCAGCTGTAAGAAAGGAAAATTCCTATAGGATGAGAGAAATTTTAAAGCTACATCTGTACAGTGGCCACCACACAGTCCTTTCCTGCACTGAAAATAACAAAAGTAAATGTGCTAATTCTATGGCTTTTGTTGGTGAATGATGAAAGTGTAATGGCAACCACAGTGTTGGTTATTGCACTGACATTACTCTTGACTTTAGCCAGAAGATGAAACAGATCTCTGTTCAAAACCCGCTTATTCCCCTTTTTTTCAGGCGGATCACCATTTAAGCAGTCCTTTTTACATTTTCTGAGCTCAGTTTGCTTTTTCCACATTCATCCAGATCCATATAAAGTGGAACACCAACACTTTCCACTCTTTTCCTCTTCCTGCATTTGCAGCATAATCCCAGTGTCTCTTTTCTCACTCAACTTCCTGTATTTATGTCCAAAAATTGACACACCGTTTAATTAGAGTTTCACCTTCTGAAATTTGAGTAAGCAGAATGCTCATAAAGATGTGCCACTAGCAGCTCTGGGCCAGCCACAGTTATATAGTGGCAAAAGCTTCATCACACAGCTCAGTCAGTCATTGCATCCCAATGCTTACTAGTAAAAATTGGTGCAATTTCACAATTTAACTTTTATTTTTGTTTGTACTGCGGTAATATTTAGATGCCCCACTCAGAATAGGGCCACAATTGAGTAATACGAGACAGTCCTTTTGCCCCAAACACTTTACAACCTCCTGAACGTGTGGTCATGTTATGTTTACAGATGAAAATTATTTTGGGTATTGTTTATGAAGCAAGCTAGAATTTAAGATCACATCTTTCGAAACAAAAGGCAAAAGAATTAATATGCTGCCAGCTCTCTCCCAAATCTCTAATTATGGCTATTAAAACAGCTGCTACCAAACTAAAACAATGCAAGGAAAGAGTCATTTTAGGCATGATGTTGCGTTAGTTGGGGTTCTGAGAATCCCACCAATCATTAAGTTATTTTAAATGTTTACAAAGTGAGCTTTAGTTTTAAAGGGGTTGTGTCAAGGGCAGAATTGTGAAAATACATATAGATTTGGAACTAAGAGAGTTGATGATATCTTCTTAGTTGTGGATGTGTTTAAAAAATGTGACTGAAAATATTAAATCAAGGATATTTAAACAGCCATTTATATAATGGCTTAATAAACAATCACAGGTTTTAATAAATGCTTAACTATAGAGTCCAACAGGTCAATAATGTATTTATAACCATCTCTAACAGCATCTACTGATAAAATCTCTAAAAACATAAGCAAGTTATAAATATGCATAGTACAACATTTATTAATCCAGTATAAATTAATTATGCCTCTACCCTTAATGTAAAGTGACTATTTTTCATTTGGATTACTCCAAACTGGATCACTAACATCAGTTCCATTTTCCAATGAATTGTATACAGTGAATGACATTTTTTACTAACATCTATTAGAGTGGGGCCTGAGAGAGCAAAGGACTTGATTTCATCAGAGAGGAAAGTTAGTCCCATGGTTAGGGCAGCAGCTAGGAACTTGGGAGGTCCACGTTCCGTAAACAGCTCTGCCAAACATTTCCTATGTGACCTTGGGCAAATCACTTAATCTTGAGGACCCCTCAATCCAGAGTTAGGATTCTGGGAGGTTCACCTACCACAGATAAGATAAGGGTTCTTGGAGGGCTGCCATCTGAGTAAGGGTTAGGGTTTTGGGAGATAGGCCTCCTGGATCAAAGATTAGGGTTCATGGAGGTTGGGTCCCTGAGCAATGGTTAGAGTTCCAGGAAGAAAGCTCTCTCAAGATAGGGTTAGGGATCTGGGAAGTAGGCCCACCCGGGCTAGGGTTAACATTCTCACATGTCTGTCTCCCGGATCTAGGTTAGGTTTCTGGGATGTAGGCCTCCCAGGGTTATGGTTATAGGATCTTTTTCCTCCCTAGGCTAGGGTTACAGTTCTAGGAGGTTCCCCACTCAAGAAAGGTTACGGTTGGAACTCCCAGCTAGGATTAGGGTTCAGATCATTAGTCCCTCTGCGCTAGAGTTCTAGGAGGAAGGTCTCCCTGTGTTTGAGTTAGGGTACTGAGAGCTAGCCCCCACAGGCTACAGTTAAGATTTTAGGAAGTAGGCCCTGCAGAGCTATGTTTAGGCTTCTGGGAGGAACATCTGCCAGTGCTAGGGGTAGGGTTCTGGGAGGTAGGCCCCCCTGGGCTACTGTTAGCATTGTAGAATTTAAGCTCATCTGAGCTAGAGTTAGGGGTTTTGTAGGTGGGCTACCCAGACAAGGGTTATGATTCTGGGCAGAAGGCCTTCCTGAGCTAGGGTTAGGGTCCTGAGATGTAGGAACACCCCCTATAAGCATAGGGTTCTAGGCTTATGCTGCCATAGAGTTAGGTCCCATAGGGCAAGGTTTAGGGTTCTAGGATGTTCAACCCCCAGCTAGTGTTAGTGTTCTGGAAAACAAGCCTCCCCAGACTAGGCTTAGCGTTCCAGAAGGTAGACTTCCAGCATTAGAATTGAACAGGTTCACCTCCCCAGGCTAGTTTAAAGTTCTAGGGTTTATGTCTGCCCAGAGTAGAACAAGGGTTGTAATTGATCTCCCTGGTTAAGGCTCTAGAAGTTTGATCCTGCTGAGCTAGGTTAAGGTTCTGGGACATAGGCCTCCTCCAGGGAGGTAGGTACCCCCAGGCTGGCGATAGTGTTCTAGGAGGAAGGATTCCTCTAGATAGGGTTATAGTTGTAGAAGGAAGGCCTTCCCAAAGTTGGTCCCTAAGGGCTAGGGTCGGGTTCTAGAAGATAGGCCTCCTCCAGGTTGGGGTTAGGGTTCTATAAGATAGGCTTTCTGAGACAGGGTTAGCAGTCTAGGTGATAAAACCCTAATCTGGGTCAGAGAGGCCTAACAGTTCTAGAAGACTGGCCCTCCCCAGGCTAGTGTTAGGGTTCTAGGAGATTGGACTCTTCAAGTTAGGGTTTGGGTTCTAAGGGTTAGGTCTCCCCAAACTAGGGTAAGGATTATAGGAGGAAGACTCCCCCAAGCTAGAGCTATGGCCTGGTAGTAAGTTCCTCCCAGGCTAGGGCTAGGACTCTGGGAGGTAAGCCTTCCTGAAATAACATTAGGGTTCTAGGAGTTGGGTTCTTCAAGCTTTGGTTAAGGTTGTAGGAGGTTGCTCCTGCCAGGCTAGGATTAGGATTCTAGAAGGTAGCTTCTCCCCCAGTCTAGGGCTAGTTTGTAAAGGCTTGCTCCTCCCCTCACACTCCCAGGCTAGGGTAGGGTTCTACAAGGTTTTACCTTCAGTCTAGGTTAAAGTTCTAGGAGAAAAGCCTCCCTGAGATTGAGTTAAGGCTGTAGAAGGAAGGCTTCCTGGAGCTAGGGTTAGGGTTCTAGTAGGTAGGCCTCCCCCAGGCTGGGGTTAGGGTTTGGATTCTGAGAAGTTGGTCCCTCTGGGCTAAGGTTAGGGTTCTGGGAGGTCGGTATCCCGTGGGTGAGGATTAGGGTTCTAGGAGGTAGGACTGAGGATGCTATGCAGTAGGCTTCCCCCAGGCTAGAATTAGGGTTCTAGGAGGTATGTCCTCCCGAGCTAGGGTGAGGTTTCTAATAGGTAGATCCTCAGAGTGGGGTAGGACCATAGTAGTTTGGACCTCTTGAGTGAAGGTTAAGGTTCTGGAAGTTTGGCCCCCCGAGGTCAGATTATAGTTCTAGGAAGTAGGCCGCATGGGCTAGGATTTTGTGAGGTAGGCCTTCCCAAATTAGGATTACATTTCCAAGAGGTAGGCTCCCTCCTGAGCTAGGGTTAGGGTTCTGGGAAGTAGCTGCCCCCTCCCCTCCAAAAATCGTGGGTTAGGATTCTGGGAGGTAAACCTTCCAAGCTAGGGTTAGGTTTCTAAGAGGTAGGCCCCACGCAATTAGAATATGGTTCTAGGAGGAAGGACCTTCGTACTAGGGTTGGGGTTCAGGGAGGTAGCCCCACCAAGTTTAGGATTACTGTTATGGAATGTTTTCCTCTCCAAGCCAGGGTTAGGGTTCTAGAAGACCAGCCTCCACAGGTTAAGTTTAGAATTCTGGGAGGTAGGCTTCCAGAGCTAGGACTAAGGGTCTTGGATGTGGGCACCCCAGCCCCCCCAGGCTCAGTTGAGGGGTCCAAGAGAAAGGCCTATCCAGGCTAGCATTAGGGGTCCAGGAAGTAAGTCCATTTCCCTACCCAACCAAAAGCCAGGTGAGGGAAGCTCCACTATCCTGTGAGCCAGGGTGAGGGCTCCATGATTTAGGCTTATGGGTCCAAGAACAAGGCATCCCCAAGATAGGGTTAGGGTTCCAGGACACAACAGAAACCTCTCCCCACACACACCCTGGGTCAGGGTTACAGTTAGGTTCTGGGATGGAAGGTCCGCCCAGGCCACAGTTCCAGGAGGAAGGCCCACCCAGAGTTAGGGCTCTGGGTTACTAGATGATAAGAAGCCAACCCCCCAGGCCAAGGTTGCTATCCCCATCCCGAAACAGGAACAATCCTTTAGTTTTTATCATCTGTGGCTGATCCACTGCTCCAAAAGAGAGCTGTTAGGTAAACAATATGAAATGCTGGGATGTTGAGGGAACAGTATGCCACATGCTGTAATAAACACAGATCAGTCAGTGGCAGCAATGTTTTCCACATGACTCTCAGTCACATACAGGTATAGTCTAATGCATCTACACAACAAATTTTAACTGCTTTAAAACTCTGTCCGCCAGCCGTGTGTCCCCTGCAACTGCAGGTGTCACAGCATGTCTGAGCAGGCAGTACTAAAAATGTAATAGGGTGTAACCTGAATGTAGAAATTTACTGTAGCAGCACTACCTACCAAGTTTGGCTTCAGGCTACCTTCTGACTCAGTTTTCTGTCACTCAGGGTTGATCTCCTGGTCTCCTAGGGAAGGACTCACTGCTGAGCCCAAGCCTCCTTCTGGGCTAAGCTTTCTATTTCTGACATAAACGTAGGAAAGACTTCTAAATTAAAGCTTCTCCATCCACCCTGGGCTGCAGTCCCCTGAAGTTTTCCCCTTTGCCTCTTGGTGCTGAACAGAGACCACTCACCATTCCTACCAATCCCCCTGCATCAAGGCCTACTGCTCCAGGACCCCATCTCCCTACTGCACTCTCTCAGTCCTTTGCATGTATGACCTTACCCCCTTCTAAGCTAGGTCTGATAATTTAAGAGACTGTCTGGCCTCAGGCTCTTGCCCCTCCAAGGTGCAGGCCACCCTGTTTCATTTACATTTGAGGGGACTTTAACTAAGGCATGGAAGGAAACTTATTGCCTTTAATAAATAATAAAGTCACATTAATAGATCCTTTTTTGCACTTAAATAACTTTTCAGTTTTGGAAGTATCAATAAAAATACCCTGCAGTGCAACTGAAAATGGTCAAGTCCTGCAGTGTTAACTCCAATAAAACTTTGGTTGTCTTCAGTGTGAGTTTTGACTTAAGAACTACAGGATCTGTCCCTAAATTGCTGTTACTACAGTTTCAATTCATTGTAATACAATATGCAGCATTACAAATTGAATTATAAAACATAGATCTTAAATCTTTTATATCAACCTTTTGTATCTCACATGCGATGGGTGAGCAAGAGACACATCCAGTGACGTAGGCTAAAATGTTTTCACTTGTATTTGAACTTACCACTTTTCCTGAGGCTCCCCTACTGTACTTCACATCTGATGAAGCATTTATTTGAACAAATATCATACCTCCAAATACAAATGTCAGAAACTGACACAAATGCAGATACATGTCTTCACACATACCTCCCATTTGACAGAATGACAGACTAAAGAGTATTGTTAATTGAAACTACATATAAAACTTCAAAGTAGAATGACCAAAGTCACTCTAATCAATTTAAGGTCCTTTTGGAAATGGTACATGATCTCTCGGGGGTTGATACTTTCAAGAGTCAGTGATGTCATTCATGCACAAGAGAAGCAGTTACTGCAAGCTAATGTTAGCTTGGTTTAGTTGTACAGCTCACCTCTAAGCAGAAGTATTGCAGTTCTGAAGTCTTGTCAACACTAGTTAAAGTTATACAACTTTCTAAAGAGGTATAGCTAAAGTAAAACTAGCCCTGTAGCATAGGCTTAGTTATAGCAGGATAAAAGGTGCTTTATAGTGGTATTCCCATAGAGGGAAGGGAAGGGAACGCATATACTGGTCTAAGGAAATTTTGTACAGATATAACTAGATCCACACTAAGGTTCTTACTGGTACAACTCTATCAGTCAAAAAGAACTCCACATCCCTAACCACAAACATTATACCAGTAACACTTTCAAGTGTAGACCAGGCCTAAAAGGTACTCCATTTACTTAGTGATAACCAGCAGTCAGGGAAAACAAAATGAATAGCTTGGAAAGAACTATTATTGACCCAACAACTCATTTTTTCAACAAGAAGTCAGGCTCCAAGATTCCAATCCTCAGCACAAGCCAGCTCCCTCACCCACATACACACAAAATCAGTAGAAATAGGAAGGCAAAGCCTTAAGAAGAGGAATCACAGAAGGAACAATGTGTCCCTTGATTTTCTATATATTTATGTATTATGGCATTAGAGGTGAAGCTACTAGAAATTTCTTTGTTTCCTCACAAGTGTAAGCCTTATTGATAATACATATACATGTTCCATCTTCTAGCAAAACAGACTCTTACTAGGTTTCCTTAAGAATATTGGTAACATTTATTATTCCCATTACTCTGTTTGTTTAGAAAAGCAATAAACCACTCCCAAAGAATGCTTAGAGCTTACCAACCTCTTTTCCTTCTCGGTACATACCACACCCCCAAGCACTAAAATTTTCTAAGAGCAAAGACCTCTCCAAGTGACCGAACAGGCACTTAGTGAAGCAGCAGACCCACATTGTTATTAAATGCTTTCACCTGTGAAGGAGTTAGAAAGCCAGCACAATCCCCTGTAAATATTGAAGAAGTTGCTGGGGGTAAGGGTACTGTTATATATTGAAAAAAATCACAAAGTGTAACTACTTGAATTTGTTCTCCAAAATGTTGTTAGTGTATTACATTAGCAACAAAAAACTACTTCCAGGATCAAGGCAGTGTTGTGCTAGCTGTAGTACAGAAATGTAGAAAAACAAAGTTCCTGCCTTGAGGAACTTATGTGAAACAAAAAACATAGATTGCAAGGAAAGCTCTTATCGCTCTGTAGACCAGCTGAATTAATTAAACACAAGTGAAAGCTGGGCTACCAATTATACTTGTATTTTACAATACTGCATCATCTTCCATCTGAGGATCTAAACAAGCTTTTCACGTGTTAATTAATTCTCACAATAACTCAGGGAGGGGCAGAATTATTATCCCCATTTTAAAGCTAGGGATACTGAGACACCAGCAGATTACCAATATGTCTAAAGACAAATAATGTAGCAAAGCTGGTATAGAACTCCTTTGAGTGGGGCTTTCACCAGGAGGCCATGCTGACTCTCCTAATATAGCCTTTTTCTTCTGCTCACAGATACTGCTAGGCAAAAAGATACCTAGTCACAGGAGCTTTGGTTTAGTCCATAAAAATACATTTAGTTATGGGATTAAACAGTGTACTAAACACATAACTAAAAAGTATATTCTCCTATTAGTAAAAAAGATTATTATTGCTAATCGTGGTTGAGCACTGACAGTAAAATTAGTGCTGTATTGCATTCAGAGTATGTAGTGTCCCTACACCAACAATTTGTTGGGCACAGCAGTACAGAACAAACCATATGGCATTATATTTTTCAATGTTATAGGTAGCACTATCTATTATTAAGGTTGCCTGGCACTTCTCATTATAAGACCCTGTTTTCACTTGCTTATAACATTACCAAGCTTTAACCATTTAGGCTGACATTTTCCATGCTGGGTGCCTTAGGCTGAATATTTCTTTTGGAAAATTTCAGCCAAAACAGTTCACCTATTTCTGAGAATAAAGACAGAGAAAACTACATTGTTTTGCCCATGTTACAATTTTCTAGCAACCTATCAAGCACATGTGAATTGAGATTTTTTCCCAAGGGTTTGTAACTTGACCTCATTGGGGCAAATTTTCACAAGGGTAGCAAAAGACAAACCTGGGTGACCCCCTTTCCTGCCAAATTAAGTTTGCACTAGAACTTAAAGCCTGGCAAAGTTATGAGAAACTGAAAATAAAGTGTTAAAGTGGGGAAATGTTGGGCAACCTTAAGTATAGGATGAGATACTAGATCTGACTGTAACAGAGCTTTAGGCCCACATGACACCCATCTGTCTGACAACAGTTACCTCATGACTAGTTCTCTTCTGTGGGCTGATAGAGCTGACTCTTGTTTAATTTAATGATGGGGCAGGTTGAAGATAATTTCTACCCTTTGGCCCTCAGATACTTGAGTGCCATATATATTGATCTTCATGGTACTCTTAGTTTTTCTGGAGAAAAGAGCTAGGAGATGGTTGGTTGAGCCAAGTGAACATGAGACTTGAGTAGGGAAGCAGAAAAAAAAGCACTTAATGCTGCTTTTATTTATGGGAGCAGCAGAGTTCCAGACATTCTGTGGCTGAGGAATTTACTTGCTGTGAGGAGAAGATGGGTTCTCTGCTCTGTTTAGTGATAGAAAAACCTTATGTACTGCTGTGCAAAGCAGAAGCATGTGCTGATGGGTAACCTGCTTGTTCTACCTGGAATTGAGGTTCAGGAATTCAGTTACTTCCTGTAGCGGAGTGGTGACCCCTTCCAACCCTGACAGGGTTGGAACGAGGGCTGGCAGACTGGGAGAACAGCCCAGGCTGAGTGGGGAAACAGCCGCAGCTGTTGCCATGCCCCAAACGGACTCAGCTGGCCCTATAAAGAGACTTGGTCTCTCTTTGTTTGTAGAGAGAGGATGGGCTGGGTTGGAGGGGTGGGCTGGGCTGGGCTGGGCTGCAGGGCCCTAGAGACAGGGTACCTGAGTGGTGCAGGGCTGGGGAAAGGCAGAGAAGCTGGGGAGCTCTAGCTTGGAAAGCCCCAGGCTGCAGCCTATTATTGGGCTAATAGGTACTGGGGATTGCAGAAGGCAGCCCAGGAGTAGGTAAAGACAGCAGGTCCAAACCCAACCTTGCCAGTGATGAGTAGGCTGATACTGCAGTCTGACCTAGGGTGTGGGGCTAGATGATGACTGGCAGTAGCCTTATACTGAGGTGAGGGGTGGGTTGGGGGTTCCCCAGGGAGAGGAGACTCAGATTGGTAGGCTACTGCCAGGGGGCAACACCCCAGTTAAAGGGGTACTGGGGACAGGGAGGGATGGGGGGGCCAGAGGAGAGGCAGATCACTGGCCTGCAGAGGGTGCTGTAGAGCTGAAATGAGCTAATTCCCAGAAGTCACCAGCAGGAGATGTCACGGAGTGAGTCTACATCTCTATACTTCCAGTTCAGTGTTATTGAGAAGAACAAAAGAATGGCTGTACCGGCTCAGACCAAAGGTCCATCTAGTCCAGTATCTATCTACCAACAGTGGCCAATGCCAGGTCCCCCAGAGGGAGTGAAGCTAACAGGCAATGATCAAGTGATCTCTCTCCTGCCATCCATCTCCATCCTCTGATGAATAGAGGCTAGGGACACCATTCTTTACCTTTCCTGGCTAATAGTCATTTATGGACTTAGCCACCATGACTTTATCCAGTTCCCTTTTAAACTTTGTTATAGTCCCAGCCTTCACAACCTCCTCAGGTAAGGAGTTCCACAAGTTGACTGTGCGCTGTGTGAAGAAGAACTTCCTTTTATTTGTTTTAAACCTGCTGCCTATTAATTTCATTTGGTGACCCCTAGTTTTTGTATTATGGGAATAAGTAAATAACTTTTCCTTATCCACTTTCTCCACATCACTCATGATTTTATATACCTCTATCTTATCCCCCCTTAGTCTCCTCTTTTCCAAGGGAGCATTGCTGATGATGATGCTCTGTCCAGGACTGGTCCTAATGCCTCCCCAGCCAATAAACTCTCTAACTATCTCCCCACCTCTCATGCACACATACATGTCCACCTGATAGCCATGGCTCTGAAATTACATTATTGTTAATACTAAATTCTGTTAAATTACTGCCTCAGCACAAAATTAAGTGAAGCATTCAAAACAAGGGTTTTAGTGCACTAATTATTAAAATGAATAATATAGTCAATACTTTATCATTTTAATAGTGAATTCAATAAAAATATCTGGTTTTGAATGTTTTCCAATTTTCTGCTGCTGCTGCAGGATCAAATGTTGATTTGCTGTACACAGGGGAGGAGGGCAGTGTGAGATCTCACTGTGAAACATGACTTCACAGTGCCACAACATACTAAATTACCCGGTTTATTTGATATTTGGTTAACTGAAAATCCTGGTTATAACCAAAAATTGGTTAAATTCCTTGCCACAATCTGCACCACATAATGGTCCCTGCTTTATCCAAACAGCTTTATTTTTTAGGCTTTCATCTACTCTGAAAGTTTTTAATGAAAAATGGGGTTACAGTGTATGTGTGTGGCCTAATAATGAACTGTTCTTTGTTTGCTGAGTAGTCTGGAGTATATGTTTTGATTGTTTTGGCTTATTTTTTGTTGTGCAAATAAATACTTTTGTTCTTCAAAACAGAATATCTCTGAGAACTTGCTACATTTCTCACTGTACTGGCTGATCTCTGTCACCCTGCACTGTGGGTGCGACAGCATATTATCAATGATGACAAGTTGATAGCAGTACCAAACTAGAAAAAGTTTTAATCAGTACACTAAGTACAGTCAGAGACAAATATGGCAGAAAGTCCCTTTGAGTACAGGGTAGATGCATGCTCTATGTGCTCAAAGTACTATGAGAAAAGATAATCGAGCACTGCATGATTCCTTAGCAAGTATAAAACTAAATGTAATTAGGCCACTGCAACACAATATGAGGAGCTGGAAGTGGTTAGCAAAGTGATCATGGAAAGGACATAAGTATAGAATATCATTTCATTTCCAACAAATGCCAAAGATTAGCTTCTATAAACATATCCTTAAAGTATGGCAGTTATTTTTTTTTTAATTTCAAATATGTCTCAATGCCACCTTTTTTGGAGCATGAGGATGTGGAATGAAATATTTATATAAACTAAGTGAAGGGTGCTCATTTTGCATGAATTTCAAAAAGACAAACTACAATCACACTTTGAACAAAGACAGAGAATGTGTAACACTGATGGTTTTTTGTTTTCTTGAAATCAAAAAGATGTTACAAAAGTACTGAGAGAGAAGGAGGAACAAAGCCAATATCAATTATCTAACTTGTAACAACTGAGTTACAAAAATAAAACTAAATGCAATATCAAGTGGATTTCAAGACAACAGTTAAGAGCAGAGTATATAGAATTTGTGCATCAATTTAAAAGAAGTCACTTTGACCACAGAGTGAAGAGTACAGAATCTATGAACAGGGACCTGTGTGAAGAGACCAGTTAATAATACAATAAGCATTGTGTCAAATCTAACTAGGTACCAAGTTGGGTAATTAAAGATTAACCATTTTAGACTGTAGTCACCAGTTCAGCAACACAAATGTATTGTGGCTGTGGGAGATTTCTATAAATGGAAGACAGATACACCTTGACTCTATTTTTTTCACCAAAAGAGAGCATTGGGATTCTCGAATAAAAACATGTACAAGTTCTACATTTACATATACTTAGGCATTACATACACAAAACAAGAGACATTCTCCTTCTCCTCCCGCCCCTCCCCCTCAAAAATAGTTCCCCCACAAAAGACAAGAATTTCTAAAACTTCCAATTGATTCAGTCTTCTGTTGGCTGCAAAAAAGGTGACAAAAATCTATGAGACAAAACCAATAGAATCAAACACAAAGAAATGTTTACTTTCATTTTATCCATGAAGGGTATATCTTTTAGCAATGAATTAGAAAATTGTGTTCTTTTGCAGAGATGAAGAATCACTTTTATAAAATCTCCATTCAATCAATGACACATTTTTTAAAGGTAGATTGCATCAGTCCTAGTTATCTGTGCTTTATAAGTATCTTCAAGCCCAAGGTGTAGTCCAGACATGAATTTGCTCCAGGTGGAGAGGAGAAATATTAGTACAGCTTCTCATTGGAGTTCTTTGGTCTGCAGGTTATAGTATTTATTATAGCACAAGTGTGCTAGGCTCTTTATAGTAGGCAAGTAGTAAGAAACTGACTGCCTCAAGAAGCTTGCAATCTAAGAACTAGTCTACACTAACTAGAGAGCCTTTCCTGGTAGAGTTATGCTGGCAAAGCCCCCTAGTGGAGATGCAACATATTCTTGTCAAAGAAGTTCTGCCAACATAGCTACTCCACCCCTGTGAACAGTATTAATTATGTCAACAAAAGCACTTGTCTGTCAATATAGTTAATCTTTACTGGGTTTTTTTTCTGGCATAGTTTTGTGGCTAGGAAGTGTGGGTTTGTTCTCACTCCTAGTTGATACAGCTATGCCTGCAAAATTTTATAATGTAGACCAAGCCTAAGATGCAATGTATAGACAAAACATAGGAGGAGTACAACAAAAAGCCAGTGACGTACCAGTGATGTTTAGAAGATCTTGTTAGTTCCAGTTTTCTTGGTTTGATTTTTTTTTTAGTTTTTTTGTTTGTTTTGTTCATCAGTTGTGTTAGCCCTTGTTTGCAGGGAAGACTAGGAATTATGGGCTTGGTCAAAGAAGTAAGTTTTAAGGAGAGGCTTGAAGGAGAAGAGGGTGAACCAAAGCAGGGCAGGAGGATGCATGGAAAAGGGAGCAGAGATAAAGGAGAGATGAGTAAGTGCTTGGGAGGAGTGAAGGAGATTAGGGGCAAGTGAAAAGAGAGAAGAGTAGAAGACAGGAACTAAAATGTGTAGGGCCTTAAAGGAAAAGACAAAGAGCTTAAACTTCATGTGGCAGGTGAGGGGAGGCCAGTGAAGGGATTTGACAACAAGCTGTTCATTGTTGCGGCACCAGGCAAAAGCATATGACTTTAGCAGCAGTATTTTGGACAAACTGAAAGGGGTGAGTGGGAGATTCAGGGAAGGTAGAGAAGGGGATGCTACAGTAGCTTAGATAAGAAAAGACCGTGGCGTGTACGGAATTAATAAACTACAGTAATAAAGGATTAAAGAAGGGTAATGTAATTAATGTAAATCAACCTTGACTGATGGAAAATAGATCCTGTCAAACTAACCTGATCTCTCTTTCTGATGAGATTACAAGTTTGATTGATAATGGTAATAGTGTTGATGTAATATACTTAGACTTCTGTAAGGTGTTTGACTTGGTACCACAGGACATTTTGATTAAAAAACCTAGAACAATGTAAAAGTAACATGAGTTTACTTTTAAATTTAAAACTAGCTAACTGATAGGTTTCATTTTGAAGCCTATCAAAATTCAAACTGTAAATGAGGAGTCATCATCAAGCAAGCGTGTTTCCAGTAAAGTCCTTCAGGGATCAGTTAACATTTTTATCAATGACTTGGAAGAAATCATAAAATCATCACTGATAAAGTTTGCAGATGACACAAAAATTGGGGGAATGATAAATAATAAAGAGGACAGGTCACTGATTCAGAGTAATCCAGATTGCATTGTAAATTGGACACAAGCAAACAACGTGTGTTTTAATACAGCTAAAAATAAATGTATACATTCCAGAACAAAGAACGTAGGCCATCCTTACAGGATAGCATTACAAGATGCTATCCTGGAAAGCAATGACTCTGACAAAGAATTGAGGGTCGTGGTGGATAATCAGCTGTACTTGAGCTCCCAGTGCGACACTGTAGCCTAAAGAGCTGATATGATCCTGGGATGAAAAATAGGAATTTCAAATAGGAGTAGAGAGATTATTTTACCTCTGTATCTGGCTCTGCTGCAACCACTACTGGAATCCTGTGTCCAGTTCTGGTGCCCACAATACAAGAAGGATGTCATTAAATTGGAGAGGGTCAAAGAAGAGCCACAAAAATGATGAGAAAATATGCTTATAGTGAAAGACTCAAGGAGCTCAATCTATTTAGGTTAAGGTCTAACTTGGTCACAGTCTATAACTATCTGTATGGGAACGGATATTTAATGATGGACACTTCAACCTAGCAGAAAAAGGTATAACATGATCCAGCGACTGGAAGTTGAAGCCAGACAAACTGAGACAGGAAATAAGGTGTAAATTCTTAATGGTGAGAGTCACTAACCATTGGAACAGTTTACAAAGGGTCTCCATCACTGACATTTTTTCAATCATTATTGGATGTTTTTCTAAAAGATCTGCTCCAGGAAATATTTTGGGAATGTTCTATGGCCTGTGCTATACATGAGGTCATATTAGATTATCACAATGGTCCCCTCTGGCCTCGAAATCTCTGAATCTGAGTTTTGCAGTGGAAATGGAGTGGAACTGATGGATTATTGGAGATATTGTATGAGAAAACTGGAGGGATAATGGCAACATAGACAGATATAACGGGAGGAGAGAAACAGGAATAAAAAATGGTTGTAAGGGCCATGATTAGAAAGTCTTTGCAAGTGTCAAAGAGGTTAGATTCAGCTATGAATTATCTACCAGTTGTTCTTGATTTAGGAGGCAGAGAAGGGGATTTGGAGGGACTGGATCCTTATCCACAGCTTTGGAATGGAGTAGGTTAAAGTTGTCCCTAGGAGAATATAGTGCCAAAGAAGTAAAGAACTTGGGCATGTATGTTTGCCACAGTGATATTAGTCTCAATCAGTAACTGGGCAACAACGACTCTTGCCATCACCATTCTGACTTTGCAAAATATACAGTTCAGCTTAGAGGAAATAATTATAGTTAAACTCTTGAATTCAAAGCTCTCTCTGAGCCTAAGGGTATGTCTACACTGGCAGAGTTACATCACCAGCAGTTACATCACTGCTCAGAGAGTGCTGAAGGGAAACCACGGTTGCGTGTTCCCACTTGCAGCACTTGCAGCGGTATTCAGAGCAGTGCACTCTGGGCAGCTATCTCACAGAGCATCTCTTCCTCTTCTACCACTAAGAGTTGTGGGAAGGTGGAGGGGTGGGGGTTACGGGGCATCCTGGGTCCTGTCCCAATGCCCTGTGATGCATTGCTTTGCATCCCAGAAATCCCTGTGCTTCCGTCCACATTTGGCACCATCTTTCAATGATTTGTGTACTGCATGCTCTGCCTCTTTGGGTCTGCAGGAATAGATCCTGTACTGTTGAGAAATATGCTGCTGGCTCTCACTAACATGTCATGAGTGGTGGTAGAGTTATTCCTTAAAATATAAAGGCTAGAGGAGTTTGACATTGAACTCGCCACACGTAGTAGCTACGACACGAGATTGCTTGTGTCATCCATGGAGGTGCTGACCACAGTGAAACACCACTTTTGGGCTCAGGAAACACGGACTGAGTGGTGGGATCACATTGTCATGCACATCTGGGATGACGAGCAGTGGCTGCAGAATTTTTGGATGAGGAAAGCCACATTCATAGGACTGAGCGATGAGCTCGCTCCGTCCTTGCAACACAAGGACATGAGAATGAGAGCTGCCCTGTGGTTGGAGAAGTGAATGGTGATTGCACTGTGGAATCTGGCTATTCCAGACTACTACCAATCAATTGCTAACCAGTTTGGAGTGGGGAAAGTCAACTATTGCACTCATGTCGACGGAAGTGTGCAGGGCCATTAATCACATCCTGTTCCGAAAGACCGTGACTCTGGGCAATGTGCATGACATTGTGGATGGCTTTGCACAAATGGGCTTCCCTAACTGCGGAGGGGCAATAGATGACATGCATATCCCAATTCTGGCACCAGACCACCTAGCCAACCAGTACATTAATCGGAAGGGGTATTTCTCTATGCTTCTGAAGCCATACACTGGACACCTTGGCAGCAGCAAGGAACAGTTCGACAGACTGAGCAAGTGCAGAATGACTGTTGAGTGTGCTTTTGGCTATTTAAAGGCCTGCTGGTGCTACCTATATGGGAGCCTGGACTTGGCCGATGAAAATATTCCTATGCTTATACTCACGTGCTGTACGTTCCATGATTTTTGTGAAGGGAAGGGTGAAAGCTTCACTTGGGCTCGAGCACTGAGTCTCAGTGCCTGGAGGCTGAATTTGAACAGCCAGAGACCAGGGCCATAAGGATCAGGGTTGCCCTGAGGCAGCAATTTGAAGCTGAAAGACACTAATATTTGTTGCTATGCTCAGGAGTGCAGTGCTTGTAATACTAGGAGGTGATTGTGATTGGTGCAGATGATGCACTATGAAGGTTTAAGAAAATTGCCTCTTGCTTTGCAGGGCTCTGTTTGCTTTCAATTAATAGAATAAAGATTGCTTACAAACCAACACAATTCTTTTATTAAAAAACAACTGGAGAAGAGAGACAAACAAAAAAACACATCAGCACTGAGGGGGATAGGGGAAGGGAGGGTCCTATGAGGAGTTGGGTCCCAAGACTGTTAAAGATTTGTGTATGTGCAAGTATAACATGCGACCTTGTCCTTTGGAGTACAGTGCAGCGGGAACTGTACTTCAGCAGGCTAAACTGCAGAGGGACGGGTGTTGAGTGCAGTGGGTACTGGGAGTCCACAGGTCTGGACTGTGACGGGGAAGGAGTGGAAGGCAGCGGGTACAGACTGGTGCCAGGAGGTTGATAAGATTGTGTTGGCAGTGTCTGGGTGGCTCATGGGATAGAGTTTTGCGACAGTGGCTGAAGGGGAGGCTGAGCGGAGCTCCTCAGCTTGCAGTGCTAGTAGCACCTGAAGTGTGTCCACTTGACACTCCATAACGTTTAAGAGCCGCTCCGTGGCTTCAGTCTGGTGTGCCGCGATCTCCTTTCGGTCCCTCTTCTCGCTGTCCCGCCACTCCTTCAATTCTTGTTTTTTGGCTGCATCATGACCTCATACAGAAAGTCCTCTTTAGTTCTTCGTGGCTGCTTTCGAATTCTGTGCAGCCTTTCAGCTGGTGATAACAAGGAGGGAGGCTGAGGTCCCAAGATCATCTCTGTGAAGTCAAACTGCAACATTTTACAGAAGCAATGTTATTTGCGACACACAGACCACTGATTCAGTGATTTAAAACTGAGCTATTATTCACATAACTGTCACTAACTGGCTGACCCCAGGCAAGCATATATGAGCCACAAGACCCCCAAAATGGTGAGTAACCACAGGGGCAGGGAAATCAGTGTCACATGCCCACTGTACAGTAGGGTCCTGGACCTCTTGGGGAGAACCAGCACTGTAGGGAGCCTTATAATCATAATTGTCCCCACATTTTCCACAGGCCGGGTTCATTATGGAAGATATCTCGCTGCCGAAGGTGAGCAGGGAATCAAGGGAGGGTCTTCTCCAAGACTGTGGCTTCCACCCTGGCCCTTATGTAGTTAGCCTGTATGCAGCAATGGTCCCCCTCTCCCTACTCCCCAGTGACGGCAGAGTGGCGCGGGAAAGTTACCCTTAATGGGGCAAGAAACAAAGCAACTCTGCCAAAGAACTTGCAGCAGTGGATTGCCCGGTATCTCCACAAGAGTTTCCTGCAGATCTCTGAGGCAGATTCCCATGAAGTGAGGGAGTCAGTCAACATCCTGTTCCACCGTTCGGACTAGGCATGTGGTGGTATGTGCATCATAAAGACACAAGCCTGCTTTCTGCAACCTTCCTGCTCCCAACAACTTGCTTTAGTGATTCCCAAAATCAAAGTGTCTTACCAGGGGCCTCCTCTCCTGTTTGCGCTTTGCCAAGATCCAACAGCTATGACTGGCTAGCCTCCTCTGGGGTAGAGAAAAGCTCCTGGCTGCATGCATCTCTGACCTCCGAGTTGTCCTCTGCCTGTAGGTCCCCCTCCATATCCTCGTTCAGGATTTCCTCTCCTAGCTCGGTTCACTCTCAGCTGGCACGTGAGCCACTGAAGTATCCACAGTGGCCTTCGCAGTGGAGGTGGGGTTGCCACCGAGTTTCTCATCCAGCTCGTAGGCACAGCACTGGAGCGGCAGTTTGCCTCCAGCACCTTGTGGTAGGCGTTCCACAGCTCCTTCATTTTGACCCGCATTGCAATGTGTCCCAGTCATGGCCACTTTCTGTCATGCATTGTGAAATCTGTCCGTAGGTATCATAATTCCTATGGCTGGAGCGCAGCTGGGACTGAACAGCCTCCTCTCCCCAAATGCTGATGCAGTCCAGCTGCTTGGCATTGCTCCAAGTGGGGGATTGCCTGGTGTGTGGAGCAGGCATGGTCATCTGGAAAGATGCGCTGAGACCACTACATGTGTCACCAAGCAAACAGGAAGGGGACTTTCAAAATTCCCAAGGAATTTATAGTGTGGGGATGATGGTTGGTCACTTGAGAGCAGGGCAGTAGAGTTCAAACCGATGCCCAGAGAGGCGAGAACAGGCATTGTGGGACACCTCCCGGAGGTCAATCACAGTGCTGTAGTCAACCAGGGTGTCTATACTGGCACCACGGCGCTGTACCTCCAGCGCCGAAAGCTGTACACCTCTTGTCAGGTCCTTTTTTAACTGTGCGGCAACTGTGCGGTTTCTGCGCACTAAGTGGCTTGGCAGTGTGTACGCCTCAGGAGTTACACCGTAGAAAGCTGCTTTCCTGCGCAGAAACATGTCAGTGTAGACAAGGCCTAACATTATGACAGAGCTCTTTTATAAATCTTATTTTGTGTGTAGCAAGCCTATTGGAGGAGAGAAAATAAGCCTGTCTTGTATGTTTTTGATAATCTTGGACTAGATTCTTGGGTGTAGTGTGGTTGCTCTTCTCTCGAACACTGGCAGAACACGGCCATAGAGATGGCACAACCAGCCAGGGGAAATCCTCAGTATTGGGGAAATCCTCTGGTGGCACTGGGCAGCACACCTGATTCTATAACACCTTTCTCCCTGTTGCCAGTATGGGGCCAGGCCCACGGGAAAGGGTGTGAGGCCAGGGACTGCACACCGATTCCAAGCTGCCATTTTGGCCCCTTACATCCATTAATAGCAGCGTGAATTAGAGCAGCTTCGGGCTACTCAAACTTATTCTTGTGGAACTGGTCTTACACGCCAGCACACAGCTCAGTCAGGATGGTGGAAGTACAAATATCAATTGTACATTACCCTATCCCGCCTTGACCTATACTATGTGCTCCTTGGTTGTAGCTGGCCCCTTATATCTCTTTAGAGGAGAATTCTGTCTACTTAATTCCAAGACGGAAGTTTAATCTTATTTGTCATGGTAAAAATTGCTTTATTCTTTGTTACAGGTGAAAAGCTTTTAGGACAATTAGCACAAAAATGTTAAAGTAGGTTCTAAAATATCTCGTAATACATAGTGATCATATAACACTTTATATCAGTAGATCTCAAAGCGCTTTAAGAAGGAGGGCAGTGTCCTTATTCCCATTTTACAGCAGGGAAAACTGAGAGACAGAGAAGTTAAATGGTCACCCACCAGGCCAGTAGCAAATCCAAATTTCTGAATCCCTGTACAGTGCTCTCTAGGCCACACTGTCTCTCAAAGGGTACTGATTCAATCCTGTCTTGTTTGGTTTTCACCAGTCTTGGAAAGCTTCAATATTGTCTCGCTTTGGAAAATGAGACATATGCTTCTTTAATTATCTGGGCTACAGTAGCTTTCATTTCAGACCTAAGCTGGGTGGGTTATTATTTTTCTTCAGAACCTTCATGATTAAAGATGGCAGCTTTGGCTTGTCTGCAGCATCCTTGGCCTGTCCCTCTAAAATGTTACTGAAGAGATCCTTCATTTTACAAAAAATCTCTTGTTTAGTTTCAGTGTGAGAACCAGCATGACACATTTTTCAGATGAACTTGCTTCTTTTTGGCTTCAGAAAAAGTTACTAATTTTAGTCTTTGGGATCCTAATTCAAGAAAGCATTCCTATTCAGGAAAACACTTAAATACTTGCTTAAAGTTAAGCACATGCTTAAGTGCTTTTCTGAATAAGGGTCTGGACAAGGGGAGGAATGAAGTTCAGTTAGCATTCATCCATGTGGTGCTATGATTCTCCAGCCCTGCCACTGAAATATCCGTAATGTACTCAGATACATAACTTGTTATGTTCCAAATTCTGCTTCTACTGATCAGAGTCAGATTTCTAGCTGATTTAATACAGTGGCTGTTTCTTCGTTAATGTTCCTATGGGGAGACACAAAAGCATCTAAGACAAGATTGTTATGACAAAGGAGACTATCAGATATATACAGTACATACAAAGCAGCAAACAAAAACCAGGCTTTGTGCCAGTGTGAAAAAAGTAATATTGAAAGTAGAAGTGATCTATCAGGACATGCATAAAATACAATGTGAAATAAGGCATCCAGGTTAGAACCCGCTGTTGCTGAGTGCTATGTATCCATGTCTGGCACTGAATTAGGAGTTGCAGTTGTGGCATGTGCTTGGCCTCTATGATCAGCATGCCAATCTAGGGTGTTGCTGTTTAGAGCTATTGGGGAAGGGAAGGCAAGGCATTTAATCTTGTATTCTCCGTGGTTCTTATGCAACAGGCTATGCAAATTCTACTTTCACTAGACTTTGCTCTGAGCTACATTCCAATTGCAGATGTGGGAGGAAAGGGATCTTATTGCCTTGAGAGCTAAATAATTCCATAATATTATATGGAATTATTTCTTACAAAATCACATAGACTAATAAATATTTACTGCTTGCTTTTCCCATGATATGTGTTTTACAAGTAGAAAGCATGAGGGCCACATGGAAAAATATGTTCTCTGGGGTTCCCTTGTATATGGCACATTATGATTCTACCGAGGTAGTATCTTGGATAGTGTCTATCTACTTCCAGGACTGTCTGTCATAGTTAAACACATCAACTTATTTCCTAATATTAAAATATATAGTATAAATGAGAATTCATGATACAAAAACATCCTATGTCTCCACTGATCTATGGCCAAAGGATGATGGAGGGGAAAACAAAATTGTGTGTTGTCAATATATTCTGAGTTGAATGTCAAAACTGAAAGTCACAGCATCTGAGTTTGGAGTGGGTGGGGCAGGGAGGGGAGGGTGAAGAGAGAGATGAAATCCTTTGCCTATCCTCAGGTTTTCTTAAATAATCAAACTTGCAACAGCATGCTGCTCCAACAAGAATATGCTGTCCCCATACACACTGTAGGCTGACAAACTGCTGTATATTGATTACCTCTTGTGGCTGCTAGTGTTGTTACTAGTTGCTATTTGATCCATTTGTCTCAGTTCTATGACCCAAGTAAATTCACTGCAGCATGGGGTGTATATGTTGTTTTTAAATGTTCATTGACTTCACGTCTTGTCTCCTCAGCCTGCAGTCAAAATATTTTCTGAATAGTGCAGACAGTATATTAATAGTTGTCTGAGCAAAAGGAAAAAACTGTTTTCAGCATGAAAAGTACTTTGCAGCAACAATGCTGAATAAAAATGTAAGTATAGTAGAAATTGCTTAAGACTTCCTTAAAACATAGAAGGCAGAGATGACAAAGCCCTACAAGGGAAGCTAGTCTATGCCTGTCAGTAATGGATTGTACTATCCACAGTGTTTTCTAGTGCATTTGTTCCTATTATCTTTAAACTGACATGGACATTCACCTACACCCGACTATACTGTCACCCTGATTGTGGTGACAGAGTGCATGACTATCACATCTTAAAACCTGAGGCCAACCAGCTGTCCAAATCATCACAGCAGGACAAGACTTTATTGACCAAAGTCAGGGGCTCAAACATTTAATAAAATAATTATAGAATCACAGGGTTACTAAATCTAGTACCTTTATAAATCAATTCTTACAAGATATTTGAATGACAAGGTTTTGAATGTGACAGAGTTATTTGATACAATTTACATTCTGTGTCTGTGACCATAAATAGCTAAGTAGGAAAAAGCTCTGCCTCATGGCAGAAGCAGTGGGGAGACAACCTGGATTCTGAAGACAGAAGAGGAAAAAGGACTAGTCCTTCACTACAGCTAGTTGGGAATTGGGAAGGGGACAAGATAGTCCTCTGCTCCCCCATCAATGTCTTTCACTAATGGTGGGGACCAGTTCAGCCCCCTTGTCTTTCCCCATTGAGACTGAGCAGTGGGAAGGGAACAGTAACAACTCAAGAGATAAAAGTAACAACTCGAGAGAAAAAAGAGTGGAGAGAAGGAACAGTTGCTTCAAACAACTTACCTGGGTCAGGGGCTGCTAGGGACAAGCATCCCTCACAGTGCCACAGCTGTGCTGGGATGTCAGGGGTAGTACAGACAGAGGGAGTCAGGACATATTAAGATTCCTTTGAGAGGACACATCGGAGAGTGGCACTTCAGTTACAGGATTTTACTTTATAGTAAAAAAAAAAAAAAAAAAAATCCATTGGCTTCTTGATCTCACCATGTATTATTAACTGAGAATTGTCAGCTTGATTGCATCTAGGAGCCAGCTGCCTTGACTCTGAGCTTTTAAACTCTCTACTGCAGGCAGGGCCACCACAGGTCCAGGGCCGGCTCAGGCTTTTTTGCCGCCCCAACTACGCCACTTCATTTCTCAGCGGCGGGTCCTTCGCTCCGAGAGGGACTGAGGGACTCACTGCCAAATTGCTGGCGAAGACCCGGACATGCTGCCCTTTTCGATTGGCCGCCCCAAGCACCTGCTTCATTTGCTGGTGCCTGGAGCTGGCCTTGCACTAGTCTCTCTCCTTCTAGTAAGGAAAGGGGCCCAAACTGTTGCTGAAGATAATGGGAAGGCTCTGTGGTTACCAGGGGATGGCTAATGGCTTTGCTGTTTTCCTCCACTAGCTCTCATATTCCAATTTGGACAAGGTAAGGTATAGAATGACACCTCCAATGAAATCCTAATGTAGTGCTGTATTTTAATTCTCCAAGCCTACCTGTCCTCTCCGAAGGCTACTGGACATGAGTGAGTTTATTCAGTTTTCAGTCATTTTGTGTTTCCAGTGACTCATCCTCTTTTTCCAGATCCCTCTTAACCCTCAGCTCAGGACAACATTCATACTTACCTTCTCCTATTAGTGGGCCAGCTTAATGTAGGGTGATGCAGCTCCAGTCCAGCCTGTATACTTAAAAATGTGTAGATTGTGCTTCATCACGTTGTCACACTCGGTGTACTAAAATCGTGGCCTGGGTTCCATAATCACGATTGGACTTCTGCTTGTATTGGCCACTATGTATGTCAGCAGTGCCTCCAGGCCCCATTGTGAGATCAGGGCTCAACTGGGCTACTAGGGGTTCTCAAACTTTTGTACTGGTGACCCCTTTCACACAGAAAACCTCTGAGTGTGACCCCCCCCTTATATATTAAAAACATGTTTTTTATATATTTAACATTATAAATGCTGGAGGCAAAGTGGGGTTTGGGGTGGAGGCTGACAGCTCGCAACCCCCATGTCATAATCTCGCGACCCCCTGACAGGTCACAACCCCCAGTTTGAGAATCCCTGGGCTAATACTGTATACACAACAAGACACCAGGATTGTATCCTCGACTTGGGGTCTCCCTCCCTTGCCCTTTTTTTCTATTAGAGTCTTTTTACTTTTTCATACCTGTCAAACCAAAGAAAAGCAAATGCAGAAAAAATAAAGTAAATCAAAATGGAGACACAAAGTCCCAGAATCCCAGTTGCAAAGAAGTAAAGACTGATGGGAGAAGAGTGGGACTGTACCTTACATTTTGCTAGTCAAAAGCCTTCTTGTGATTATTTATTTGTTTCTTGTTTACCTTTTTCACATTAGAAGCAATTACTGTGTTTTCAAACATAAAATGTTTGCCCATCTTTCTGAGTGCAGGTAGGCTACAGACAGGGCCTCATGTATACGTGACCAGAATTGTGCTTTAGAGTCTAAACTTCCATTTAAACAGTTCTTTTCATTGCTAAACAACCCTTGACATTTTGTTTTGCAATGAAAAGTGTGTTCATATTTGTCATTGCTAAATGACTAGTGGCAGGTATAGGGGTGGGATACAGCAAGGCAGCAGATAGATGTCAAAAGTTGATGAGCTTAGTATCTTTTTTAATACAAAAATCTGCTGCCCATTGAAAATTTAAAATTTGGAGATGAATAATATAATTGAATAATATCAAAATATATAAATCACACAAAGACCACAGCATTGATAAAACTGAACAGGAAAGGAGAGGGGTAAGGAGAAGAGGGCCACGGAAAGGGAATGCTACATAATTCTGGGGTTCCTGCAGGCTAATTTAAGTCTAACGTGCAGCACAGAGCATATCCTGGGTTACAGGTGAAGACTGTTACTAGAGTGCCAACCAGAGCTAATTATATTCTGGCCAACCTACCTTGGTATTAAAATTTAACTTAAACTCACTCTGCCCTTGAAAAATGGGGATTTTGCTTTTATGCACATGTCTGCTTTAGGAAACTCACTGCTTTATTTATAGCTGGCTGTAGTGATCATTCATTTAACTACAGTATAACAATTAAAATAGGGGGTTGCCCAAATCGACCCTTATACGGTAACAGGATTCCACTGTATATAGAGCAGTGTGTATAATATATAAACTGTAGTAAGGGTGACAAAGATTTTTTTCCTTGATAGGTGGGCCAAAACAGATTAGAGTAAGGAATGGATTTTCTCTCATAGTAAGAGGAGGAAGAGAAAGGTGGAAAATAAGTTATAATTCTTAGACAAGACAGTATATTCATCTTTGTAGGAAACATCCAAAATTTAGGGGCAAGAAATCATATGAGCAATGGTTAGAGCAAGTGTGCAATATGTTAAGTGAGGATGAGGAGTTCTGCTTAGGCTGTAACTTCTTTTCTCTGCTATCCAAGGGGGGAAATCTTAGCCTTCTCCTATTCAGAAAGACATAGCAACATGTTATATTAGTCCAGATCCTTACTTTAACAGCCAATTGCCTGGTGCTTCAAAGGAAACAGAACTCCGCATAGTGCACCTTGTCAACTGAATAAGGAGAAAGATCCCTACATGGATCAGGAAGGAATCTGCCTAGATCAGTATATGATTTGATTACCCTTATTTTAGCATGCACCTCTAAAAAGGTTTTATTAGTCATGAAGTGATCTAGCTTTTAATAAATGCTAGCTACAGTATTTGCCTCAATCACCTAAAGCAATGAGTTCCACATGCCAATTAACATGCTGTGTAAACTGATATTTCCTCCTTTAACTTGATCTAAATTTACCCATCATTAATTTAATCAAAGTCTGGTCATTAACTTATTTTTAATGAAAGGTACCTAAATAGGAATTGCCAGATTGGATCAAACCCATTGTCCACCTAGACCAATATCCTGTCTCCAACGGTGGCCAGCACCAGATGTTGCTGAGGAAAATGCATAAGGGTAATCTGCTCCCCACACTAGGTCTCATCCTACTATTTAATAGTCAAGAGATTGTCTTAAACCCTGAAGCATGAGGTTTAATCTCTCTTCCAAAATTTGTGTTAACATTAATTATTATAACTCTGGGTACTCATTATTCATATACATATCCAATTCCATTTTGAATCTTGGCAAGTTATTGGTCATAGTGATTTCCAATTAATTCCTCATACAAATTACATGGTTGGAAAAGTTTTTTCTTTTATCATTTTAGAATTTGTCACTTTGAATGTGCTTGTTATGTGTCTTGTATCATGAGACACGGAAAACAGAAGCTCCCCATTTATCTTCTGTATATCTTTCATTGTTTAATATACTTTTATCAACGTACCTAAGCAAGATTGATATCTATTGTGGTTTAAGGCCTGATTCTTCACCGCCTTGTAAACTGTGAAGTCACTTATATCTGTGACAAGTGGCTATAAAATACAACCAGATCAGAACAGTGGCATTTTATACCCACTTTGCACAAGATGTCAGGCAGTGGAGAATTAGGCTTCTTCTCTGCTCAGCACTCAGAAAAGAGACACATTCCCCAGTTACAATCATGATCAAAAACATTTACCAGATCGAGACTTTTCCACTAATTCTTAAAGAAACTTACAAAAAAGTCAAACTAAATTTGAGAATTAAAGTGAGGATTAGAATGCACTGAACATAATTTTAAAAGGGAAACATTTAAAAGTCTTTGTTGCCAATTTTAGCTAGGGATTTTTTAAAATGCTGACTAGTTTATTTCAATTTTTATGCTGTAAAAGCAAACCTCATCCATGGTCATTACTGTGACAAAGGTGGCAATGAAATGCATGGAGTGAATGATTGATATGAAACTCTCCCTAGGTAGTAAAACGGAGAGAGCCTTGCCCAAAGGAGCATGGGAGGAATGGCTACAGCTACCTACCAGACATGTGTTAAGGGTATGGTGTGCATTAAATACTCTCTTTTGTCCAGATGGAGACTTGGAGAAAATGATTAATTCAACCTGTCTAATGAGTTCCTTTGTGTTGTAGAACAGCAGGACAAAAGGACGGCTAAATGCACGCACCCAGCTGAACTAGCCTGTGCTTAGCATAGAGAACAATGGACTCCATGCAGTCATTGGAGAGACAAGGTGTGTGAGAGATCTTTTATTGGACCAAAGTCTGTTGATGAAAGAGACAAGTTTATGAGCTTACAGGAGCGCTGCTCTATGCGGTCATTGGACTGAAGGATTTTCTGGGTGAGAGAACAGGGGAGCACAGAACAATGTGGGCATGCTTAGGATAGCTAGTGTTAGCTAGTAGGATTTGAGACCTCAGTCAGTGTAGTCACAGCTTTACATTCATGTGCTCACTAGTCATGTTAGGGACTTGTAGGAGAGGCTACAACAAAGCCAGCTACCATGATGTTCAAAGCATTAAAAATGTATCTACACAAGGTGCTAAGAGGCATTTTAAACCAGGTTAACAAGGTTTTAAAATACCTTTTTGTCATCTCGACATACTCTAACCATGGGTAAGAAGGAGAGCCACTTTTCCATCTCCAGGGCTGGAGACTTCGCTCTGGTTTTGGCAAGCTGAATTACCCTTAAGCCTTCCCTCCCCAACCATTTTACTACGAAGTGGAGCATATAAGAGACTACCTTCTCCTTCCCACCAAAACACATGCTATGCTGCTGCAGCTGGGATCTGCGTAGGTGCTGGAGCTGGACATCTGTTGATATAAAAGAGAGAGGGCTGCTAGCTGGATGTTTTCTTTTGAACACCTCTCGCCTGTTCCCACCCCCACCCCCACCCTCATCGCCTTAATCTGCTGACCTTTAAGGTATGCCACAAGGCCCGTTTTTGAAGGAGGGAAGGGAATACTGCTTGAAGACTGATATACAAGGAAAGGCTTTTGGTTATTTGGTTATTATATTATAGTGCTGTATATTTTCTTTTCATATTGATTATATTGATTTTTCTGTCATTTTTAAATAGCTGTCAGAGTATAAAATAGGCGCCTATTGTTTTATAACTCCAGATAAATAAATAAAGCTGTGACCCTAACTCAGACCAGTCTGATATCACACTGTGATTTGAGGGCCTAGAACTAAAGGCAATCCTTGGCCAATTTGTCCTCTCCAATAGCCAGGAAACTGGAAAACAGGCCCTGATCCTTACTTATCTGGCTAGTGCCACATGGTAGAGGGGGCTGTTTTAAATGTTTGATATTCAGATTGGCTTTCTACTTAAAGGATAATGGAATGCAGAATGATAAGGATCAGGCAAATCAGAAGGAGCAACAGCATTCTAGTACAATTGTCAGATTCACCAAGATATCTCAGTGGCTGCTCTAAGAACCATGTGTTGCAGGAAAAAAAATTGTAATCTGCTTTTGCATCTGCATTCTTTGTCAAGGAAGGAAGAGGCATTTGTGAAGTAGGATTTATAAACAAAGAACAGATACCATGCCTCCATCAGAGCTGATTTGAGTTAAACTACTATATAAAAAGAGCAGCAGTCACTTTAATGACAAAATCTCATCTCTTTTCACTTTTTTATTTTTCAGAAACAACGCAATTAATTCACTCTTTTACTAGCCATAGTTTCACTACAAAATTCAAAAGCATTTTACATAAACAAAAAGAGTAAAATAATTCGTAAATTTTCCTGTTTTGCCTTCTTACAATTTTAGAAATAATTAACCATTGATATGGATTTATTTATTGTTTAATATGGTTAAAGTCACTTCACACAGACTTTCCAGGCTTATTTTTGTCATAGCTATATTTTTCCCCAAATGAGTCTAAACTGGTGAAAATAAGGGATTCAGATATAAATGTTGTCTAACTATATTATTTAGTGATGTTTTTGAGGACTATAAACACTTACTAAGATAGCTCATCAGTGTTTTTCTTCCAATGTATATGTGTTTATAGATAAATTTGCTTCTTACAGTTTAGTAATTCATTTACCATAAATTGCATAGTTTGATTATATGTAAAATAACTATATTAGGTGTTCAATATTTGAATGTTTCAGTCTAGATTAGCTGTGGTCTGTGGTCACATGGGATTTTGTGTTTTCTGGCTGATTTGCTAATCACCATTATGACATATTTCAGCTAAATTTGCTCTGATACTCTGAAACGAGTGAAGCTTTGGCTGTATACTGTATAAAAGTGAGTAATTTTCAACATAAGTTACCAATAAATGCAGCTGCCCTTTTGGAACTGCACAGTCAATGGAAGAACAGAAAACCTTGCAATGAAATGTTTCTGCTAATCATGTGCTGCCAGGATTACATAGAGCCAGAGTCTGTGCTGCATCTATTAAATTCAATAAGACTTTTCTGAAATAATGGCAGCATGGCTCTGCTGGAGTTAGAGTGCAACTCAGGCTACGTCTACACTACAGGATAAATTCGAATTAGCTTAAACCGATTTTATAAAACAGATATTGTAAAGTCGATTGTGCGCATCCACACTAGGCACATTAATTTGGTGGTGTACGTCCATGGTCCGAGGCTAGCGTCGATTTCTGGAGCGGTGCACTGTAAAATAATGAGGCCAATAACGTCAATTTACGTCCACACTAACCCTAATCCGATATAGTAATATCGATTTTAGCGTTACTCCTCTCGTTTTGTAGGAGTACAGAAATCGATTTAAAGAGCCCTTTAAATTGATATAAAGAGCAGTGCAGTGTGGACAGGTGCAGCGTTAAATTGATTTAACGCTGTTAAAATCGGTTTAACAGTGTAGTGTAGACCAGGCCACAGTTAGAAGTGATGAAAGGCCCTTGAGTTTGTCCAGAGGTACAGGCCTCCTTGTGGATGATCCTGGTCTCTAGCAGACCTCAGAGGAGCTACAGACTTAAGGTACCAACCCAACTACTTGTTCTGAGGTCGTGAGTGGTTATCAAACCTTCCCCCATAATAGAATGATCTGGGGAAGCTCTTCCATGAACCTTGAAGCATTCTCCTCCTACGTAGTCCCTTCCTGTGGTTGTTCTGTGGGAGGGGGAAATCTGGTACCTTATGAGAGACAGACATGTCAAAGCATTTATAAAAGTGGTCTTCACATTAGTCAGATTCTGAAACGTGTAAACAATTTCAGTGGCTACATACTTTCAGATACTTTAAACAGAGATGTATGTTTTGGACGAAATGTTATAAATATGGGCCCATATCCTGAAGACCTCGTTCAATTTTTACTAAGTTCTTACTCAGGCAAAACTTCCTTGACTTAGTGGAGTTTCACCTGTGAAAGAACTTCAGGATTTTGCCATGTTTTTAAATATCTGGGAGGTATAGTAGGTATGATAATGTGACTATGCTCTGTATTTGTTCTGCATCTTTGCACAATGTTGCTCACACCTCTACCCTACACATCAGTATGAGAATGGCAATATATTTCCTGGAGAGAACTATCTGCAAAGAAAAAAATGCTTACTTTTTCATAATAAATTAAATGTGACCTTCAAAAAGGTCTTGACGCTTTTAGCAGCAAGATGAAGTCTCTAATCCTCTAACACTCATGCATATGTGTGAGCTGTGTGCATGTGCCATTGACTTCAAAGTGACTACTCACATGTGCATGAGTTTTTTCAGTATTGGGGCCTAAATGAGCATGGAGAATGAACTATCTTCCTATCACTGCAACATCTTCAGATTATGGTTTAGGCACATTGGTGCTGGAATGTGGGGAACTCTTTCCAACTTGTAACTCATGCTGTACCAGTTCTATTCTAGAGGATTTCAGTTTGACAAATTTAGTCTTCTAACATAAACACCAAATTCACTTACTAAGTTACAAAATAAAAAATATATTATAAACCAAGTGTATTCTTTGAAGGAGAAAAAATGAATACCTACACATTCCTTTTTCTAGAAGCATATCTTTCACAGGTTAAACACTGAACTTGTTATTCATTCAAAATTTCCATTACTGTCAATGAAATACGGGCCTGCAAAAGGTCTTCAGGTTCTGCCCATTGCACTAAATTTAACTTCCCTAGAAAACTCTTTTTAAACACAGGTCATAACTCTGCTTATTTTCTATGTGTTCAGGGCTAGGTTTTCAGAAGATGGTCTTCTTTTATGCCCCCAAAATTTGAGACAGCAAAAAGAGAGAGCCAGTTAAAGAGGGGCTGAAAAGTTGGCTCCTAAAGTATGCTTTGGTCAGATTCTCTGGTTCACTAAGGCCACTCTGCATTGCTTATGCAGCACAAAGTGACCTAGTTGTTTCCTAGCAGAGAATTCCCTTTGTACAGGTGAACTCTACACTGCTGTAGATTGCCTAAATGGCGCCCATGCCAGTGCTGGTGTAAGTGGGAGTAGGGGACATGTTGGAGACAGGCTGGCACATGGACGAACTGAGCTCCACTAAATCCAATCCCCTGCTAGTGTAAGTAGCACAAATTAGAGCAGAATCTCTCCTACTCTAAATTATGCTGGGGCTAGTTAGCCCTAAATCTGGGATCTGCAACCAGCTCCTAGGAGCCACCTTTCTGCAATGTATCTGAGTGCAGCTTAAACAGAGAAGTGGAGAATCAGGGTCATTTATGTTGAACTGTCTACACTAATACCATGATTTTCAAAGGTGCTGAGCACTGACAGCTCCCACTGACTTTAATGGGAATTGAGGGTGCACAGCATTTCTGAAAAATCAGATGATAAAAATTTACGCATCAAATTGTAGTCTCCCAGTGTTGTTCTATAAGCAGTACATTAACAAACCTAATACTATGATTCCTGGTGCCAGGATTAAAAAAGTTCACATAAAGGTATTTTCTGCTTGCCTGGTTCTCATGAGTAGTTCCATTGGGCCAAATCCTGCTTTTGGTGTAATCACAACTATTGGATTATTCTGGATTTATGATGGTGTAATGGAGAGCAGAATTTGCCCCATGGAGATTATTCTGTATGCTGCTGTGACAAAATTTGTCCCACCAGGGGGGAAAAAACTCAGGAATTATAGTTCTGTGATTTTAAACATTTTATTGACTGTCGTTCTATGTTTTCCATGTACTGTACAATGCAATAAAATTCAGTACTATTATATGCAAAATAAAAGTAGTGCAATTGTCAACTGTGTTTGTCCTAAAACATAATAAATAGTGACATTTATGCCTATGCTGAATGTATATTTTAACCACTATTTAGATTGTCTCTGGATTCTCTGAGCAAGATGCATTCCATGGGAAGCTGAATGAGGGAATTTTAGTTACAGCATAATTTTCCAGCTGTTCCAAAAGGGCATGTCATGGTATGTGTTTCACAACTGTCGAAAAGCAGTAAAATTAACTTATGAATGGTAATAGCCATATGGGCCCAATTCTGCATTGTGCTAAGGGCCCTGACCTCCCACTGAGGCCAGGGGGAATTCAGGGATACTGAGTATTTCATAGGGGCCACTCAGCGCCTCCCAGGATTAGGCCGAAAGCCAATAACATCAAACCGTTTCTGCAATCATTAAACAGCATGCAAGGCCCATCAGTATGAAACAGTGCCAATGGAAGTCTGCCATACAATGTATGAATTGTGTCTGTTTTTTTCTGACACAGACTTGTAAGGTCCCTTGGAGCAATGGGCAGATAGAATGTGAAAAGGAGGCTTGTTTCTTTCCCATCCCCCTGGAGGTGATTCATAAGTGTGAAGTGCCATTACAATGCTAGTAAACTTTTTTTCTAATGTTTTCTTTGTAAAAAATATTTATGCTATTTTCTGCAGAAGAAATAAAATTTGTTCGCTATCCATTTTAAGTTCTTCAGCTACATATATCAGTCGTGGCTGCAGAACTTAAAATGATTCTTTCATTGTTATTCATAATACACTGAAATTTTGCAGGGTTGAATACAGTTGTTTTAGTACCCAAAAGTCTGAGCTCAGCTCTAAGTGAATGAACTTAATTGGAAGTGACTGAATGGCACAATATACATCAGGGAAACATAAACTTGCTTATTCAATTAAAAAAAATTTTCTCTCACCTCCCACCCAATGTCAAGAACTCTATTACAATTTCATACAAGAATAAAAAGAAACAAGAGTGGTACAATATCCTTTCTGAACAGTCCCATCTTGAGAAACAATCATCCCTCAAGTACCGTGTTCTTCAAAGATCCTGAAAGTTTTACTTAGTTTTAATGGAGGAATAAAGGGGACGAGGGGGTGTCATAAACAGATAGTTAAGGGTTAATGTCTCTTTTACCTGTAAAGGGTTAACAAACAGGGAACCAAAAACACCTAACCAGAGGACCAATCAGGAAACAAGATACTTTCAAATCTCGGTGGAGGGAAGCCTTTGTTTGTGTCTTTTGGGGTTTTGCTTTGTTCTCTCTGGATTCTGAGAGGGACCAGACATGTAAGCAGATTCCTCCAATCTTTCTGAAAAAAAATCTCTTCTGTTCTAATTTTAGTAAGTACCAGGAAAAGGCGAGTTTAGTCTTTTGATTGTTTTCTGTATTTGCAAATGTGTATTGTGCTGGAGGTATTTTAAATTGTATTTTACTGGGTGGAGGCTTCTCTCTAGTGTCTATAAGCTAAAAGACCCTGTAACTTTTACCATCTAAATTGTAGAGACAACTTTTACTTTTTTTCTTTCTTTTTATTAAAAGTTTTGCTTTTAAGACCTGTTTGATTTTTTTCCCCTTGTTGAGGCTCAAGGGAATTGAGTCTGTACTTACCGGGAAATTGGTGGAAGACAGGGAGAAAGAAGGGAAGGGGGAAAGGGGGAATCCCTTTGTTCACGGAGCTTGAATCTGTCTCTCTCTCCAGGATAGCCCAGGGAGTGAACGCCTGGGAGGGGGAAAGAAGGGGGGGGGAACCTGATTTCTATGTGTTGTGATTCAAGGAGTTTGAATCATGGTGATCTCCTAGTGTACCCAGGGCGGGAAAGATCTGGGAGGAACAAAGGAGAAGGAGGGGAAATGGTTTATTTCCCTTTGTTGTAAGACTCAAGGAATTTGGGTCTTGGGGTCCCCAAGGAAGGTTTTTGGGGGGACCAGAGTGCCCCAAAACACTATATTTTTGGGTGGTGGCAGTGTATCAGATCTAAGCAGGTAATTAAGTTTAGAGGAATTCATGCTGGTACCCCAACTTTTGGACTCTAAGGTTCAGATTGGGGAATTATACCATGACAGGGGGGTTGGCTTTTATCTCAGTGCCCCAATCAATTCTGCATAGCATTGCCAATTTTGATTGAATATACTTATGGAAGCTTCATCACATGACATAATCTTTAATTCTTGAAGACTCCAAGACAAGCCTAGAGGGTTGGCAACCCTAATTCTGTATCAGAGAAAAAATCCAGGATATCCACAAATACGTTCCAAAATGCGGATTCCTCCTCATCACCCAATATAAAATATTATATAGGTTACTGAGAAAATGTGTTCTCCTGCACAATGGGTCCAATCTTGCAAACCTCATTCACACGAATGATCTTTGATGTCAATGAGACTACTCGTGTGAGAAAGGACTACTCGTGTAATTAAAGCTTGAAGAATTACACTCTGGGGTATCAACTTTACCATTAGTCACCTACAAAATATGTTATTAGGGCAGAATTAATGTTGCTGCCAGAGAGCAGTGCCCTTTGCTCCCTGGACGCTTCTGGAATCAGATGTCAAAGCCATAAAAAACCAAGAAATGTTCACTTATGATCCACACAAATTCTGCTCTCGTAAGGATGCTGTGAGGAACTTGCCAAGTCAGAATTTCTAATCACAGCATTATATGTGAATCCAGCACCTGACAAAGTGTCACTCAATTACCCAGGCATCATTATGCACAGAGGTACCACGTCTCCGTATACTGGCAAGTACACACAACAATTTGATCATTTATGACTCTTGAAGTGAATATTTCAATATTTGTTTGAAGTCTTGTTTGTTGTCATAACTGTCACAGTTTGTAATAACCTTTTTAAAGAACTCTCAGGAACCTCCACTGATGATGGCCTCAGTTTTCTAAAGTCTGGGAAAAACTAAGCAGTCAAAATGCTAATCTAGAAATACCCTAAACAAAAGTCTTATACTAGCTATAGCAAAAAGGATGCCAAAAAACAACAATAATCATCCTAAACCCAAAATTGCGAAGTTGCAAAACAATACTCCCTTATATGGTTGTTTGTGATTTTTTTAGCACATCCCTTAAAAACCCAGCATTCAACCATAACTGTTCTTCCATTGTCCCATTTGCTCAGCCCACAAAGGCCTTGTCTACATCAGACATTTTTGTCCAAAATTTCTTCATGTTGCTATCACCAGTTCAGCCTCAACTATAGGAATGCTGGCGTAGGAAAATTACTTCTGGCTGCCAGATTATAACCTTGTGTGACTATGAACAGAGTTAGATAACCTAGTGCTTAAACACCAGCAGGCCCTTGCAACCCTATCTGCACAAGCACTCTCACCATTGCTAGCATTGGTCTAGCTGAACAGTGGGTACCAATGGAGGGAAATTTGGTACAAAACTCTGTCAACACCCCTAGGTGATGCTGCTGCCTAGGGGACAGGCGAGTCCTCTTGATTTTCTTTGGCTAAATATCTATGTTTACCCACTCAGTCTGAAATGCAAGACCTCTAAATCTCATAAGTTAGAAAGGGAGCAAACAGCTGCAGAGTGAACCTCCCTGTATTATTTAACTTCAGTACTGACTTGGAGAGTCCATACTCTCTAAAATAAGAGGTCATTCAGTCTCCCTAGGCTCATTACCAGACCTACCCACTTCAGAGCCTGCCAGTTGTACTAAATGGTGCCAAAATTATGTGTGGTGGTTTTCATGATATACTCTAGTGTCCACTAGGGACTGAACTGAGACCACTAAAAATTCCATGTAGGAGTTAAGATTTAAGTCATTTTTTAAACAATATTTACATATTTCATATATTTTTTTCTTCAAGAAAAACGTCCTTACAAGACGGAAGTAGAATAGTTTCTGTAACATAGGGTAATGTTAAATATGATAAATATAGTACACACCTATGACTTGCTGTCAGTTATAACATTTATCCTATCTCTGATGAAACAAGTTTAATAAACTACTTAAGTGTTATGAGATATGCATTCTACCAGGATGAATGATGTATCTATCTGCAGTCTAATGTATAGTTCTATCATTCTGAATATTAAATAGAAAAAACCTATGTTTAAATAATGTGAAGGGTCTGATTTAAAGCAACAGAAACCAATAAATTCAAAGGTTATGCTGACAATCCAGCCTTCATTTATACAAATTGTTTCAAAAATGTACAGTGGTATGAATTATACCATCTTTACCTTTGTGTTTTCACCCCTACATTTGATTTCCTGAATTTTGTCTGAGTATCTCTATGAGTGTCTTTAAATATAGTTTTAAAATTTAATTTATTAGTGTCCCTTATTTTTCCTTTTTTTTTTTACGATAAACATGACTTTTATGGAAAGTTTTAACATTTATATTGTTTGCCTGAGAGAACAGAATGGTTCCTCTGGAGTTGTTTTAGTCCCTCTGTTTTATACATAATCAGAAAGTTAAAAAAATATGCATTAGTTACCTTATTAACTTTTTATTGTTTACAAGAAATACCAGAATAGCTCCCTCAAAGCTTATCTGATCTCTCAAGTTACCATGTAACTGGCTAGTTATTTAGGATGCTTATTAAAAATTGAAATAATTATAAACCATTTAAGGAGGGGTTTAATAAAATGAATAGTGGCAAGGTGATGGCCTGTAAAGTTCATGTTTCATGCTTTAAGTGGGTCGGGTTCTAATTACCTTGCCAAACATCTGTCACTTTATATGCCATCGTATCTTAAATAAGAAGGGATACGGTTTTAAGAAACCAATCCTAATTACCCCGAAGTCACTGCTAGTTTTGCCACAGACTTCAGTGGAAATAGAATCAGTTCTAAATTGGGACAAATAGATGTGAAAAGGCTAATACCTGTATACAAGGCTGCTTCAGACAATGCTGCCAAACAGGCAGCTGCAGCAGGCCCCTGGTGATGGAGGTCCTATCAGTGATGTGATGTTCACAACTCGTGCTCCAGTGCCAGCAATATGACATATCAGCAAAATAATCAAATGTGATTTTTGGATTGCATATGCATAGGCATGTCACAGAGACTATTCCTTGAATACAGCCTTCAGTTCTGGATTCCTTCAAACCAGAAAACAAATTATAGGCATGGGATTCATGTAAATACCAAGAAAAGAAAAAGATGATATAGTCTAGTAGGCAAAAGCACAGATCTACGAGCCAAGAAATCCTGAATTCTAATTCCAGCTCAGACAGTAAATCCAGGAGTGACTTAGGGGAAGACACTTAAGCCTTCTGTGTCTCAGTTGTCCCATGTGTAAAATGGAGATAATACCTCAGAGGGGCCTTCTGATTATTAATGTATTAATATTTTTACAGTGCAATGTAGATGTAAAGCACTGCATGTGTGCTAATTATTACTATTACCAGCCAATGGACATTTTATAAACTCACAAAGTTTTGATTGGGTTTTAATTTTGGACAGAAGATCAGATCTATTTCTATCTTATCATTTTGTCCACTCTGTAGCCTTTATACAGGGTGGGCACACATCCCTTTTGAGGGGGTGGGGGGTGGAGGGGAATGAACTTCAGCTAATAGAACCTTTAATGAGTTCATTCTAGGTTAATTTATTGAGTCTGCTTAAAATGTACAGACACGGTGCCAGAGCTGCAGCGATGTTAAAAACAATGATGCTGGCAGGTTAAATCTCTCACATAATGTGTTCAAAGTAGCTTAATATTCCCTCCTAATGTAGTTATCCATCAAATGTGATTTCCAATATGGAGATTCCTGTCCCTGACCTAAGGTCAGAGAATGTGGAAATGAGAATACCTGTGGAAATGGCCCAACACTCTGTTTCATGTTCCTATCCAAAACATTTTATACCTAACTGATAGAACAAAACTGAGCATTTTAAATTCAAACATCCTCTCAGTGTTAACATATAACTGCAAGAGCTGGAAATCTACCAAAACGTTAGACAGAAAACTAGGCACATTCGAAAATAAGGTGGTTCTAGGCATTGGTTGGAAAGACTTTATTACCAATGAAGAGATCTGAGAAATCACCAGCCAGGAGCTAATTTCCACCAGAATCAGAAGGAAGCACTGGACCTGTTGGGGCATGTACTCCAGATGCCAACACACAGACTTCCACATGAAGCTGTCAAGTGGAAACCAACTGTGTAAGGAAACAAAGGAGCCCAAGAGAAACCTTAAGTGGAACTCTTCACTAGGAGGGAAGAACAATCAATCTCAACACCATAGAATGGATGGAAGCAATAGCAATTGACAGAGAGGACTGGAAGAAACTAGTTTCCACCCCGTGCGCCAACACTAGTGTGGGGAGTATGTAAAAAAAAAACAGTTTCCTGAAACTTTCAATCTAAATTCTGTTCAAGACAGAATTCATAGGAAAGTGTGCAATATGCTGGACAGAACCATATGGAGGCAAATGTTTCTAGATCTAACTGATGATATATATATATTTTGTGACTTCAGGTTCTTCATCAAGAGCCTTATTCAATGCCCAGTGAAGTCAGTAGAAAAATTGACACTGATTTCAATAGGGCTTGGATCAGGCACCAAATGAATTGTCATGGGAAATACCTGAAAAACAAATGAGAGAAAGTCTTAACCACACAAGGTTATAGCACAAAGTATAATTCATACAGAAGTCAGAAAAGTCTTTCTCTGATGGCAGACTTGACTTGCTTGCTCTGGTCTGCCAGTTATATTTCAAATGTCTAAAAGTGATACTGAATTAATGAATCATTCAGTTCACACAATGCTAATACTCTGATATCTAGTTGTGATATCAAAGGACCTCCATCAGAAAGATAAACAATTAAAATTACTTGTATCACAGTAAAATCTGTTTTGGATCATGAATACACAATTTAATGCTAATGCTTGCTAGAAAATTGGATTTTTTTTAACAATGCACCAAGTAAGTGTTGTGATCAATGGAAGCCTGCTCTCCTATGTTTAGTGGCCGTTCTCTTGGAGAATGTGAGGGTCTAGCCATTTGTTTCTGTTTACATTCTTATGCAGACATTTTTTCTGTTGGAATTAACATGTTCAAGTATCACATCATATTAATGTAACATTAAGACTTACAAAACACAAAAAATAAGCAAATTAAGGTTCCAGAGCAGTGTTAACTTGGCTGTGAGGCACAGCCTGTATATTTTATGGTATACATTTCAGGACATCAAAGACCTACTGTGTGTGTGCAAGGAATGCAGGGACGTACAAGGAAGATTTGCAGTGTACCAGGAATGCAATATAGGAATGAAAGAGCAATGAATTCAGGAGTGTATCCAAACAGTATTGAGCTAGATAATTAAACAGTAATAGAAAATACTATTTGACTTTTCGGTTTGCAGTCACAGATTGATCATGTCCCTGGGGTTAACAGTTGTTGTTGTCGTTGTTGTTTTTGAGAATGTGCTGGGTGTGTTTCAACAGACATTTACAATCTCAGGCAATTTTTTTTTTTGAAAAGAAATGTGATAGCAGTAGCTCCTGGGCCTACTAGGCTGGGACAATGTGAAGTGATGTCACCAAGTGGATACGATACGGCTTTATTAGACTCTAACAGCCTTAGCAATGAGTATATTAAACATATATAGGGTTTTTTTTAATATGGTCCCTGCTCCTCTGCCCTCAACCCATAAAAACAACTCCTCCGAGGACTACGTCTATTGCCAAGTTCCAAACTTCAGCCATACTTTTGCAGTAGCATAGAACTTTTTTTTAGTGGGAAAAGTATTTTTTCTCTCTCTTATAGTAACATAAAAATGGCTGAATGGAGTTGCTCAAACTGGACCAGGAAACATCACCTGTGGGTCAGAGTCCAAGCATGGTAAACTTCCACTCAGTCAAATCAGAATGTCTCATGTCTGCATTTAGAATCTTCTTAACATGAAGCATCAAAGACCCAAGTGACAGATTTTTAAAGTGGCAGTACACAGTATACTACAATCCCTATTGAAAACACATATTTATAAAAAACAATGGAAGACTCAAAATATTTTTCATGATTGCCTAGTTTGTGAAGATACATGTTTGACATTTAATGTAAATATTAAAAATAATTTGCATATAACCATAAACTTCAGCTAGTTCAGTGGTTCCCAAACTTTGACAACCTGTGAACCCCTTTCACTAAAATGTCAAGTTTCGCGAACCCCCTCTTAAAAATTAACATTTCCAGGGATTTTCTCCTTTACCTGGGTATAAATTATAAAAACAGTGATCTTGGAAATATAAAATGTGTTTTTATGACCTGCTTATAACACACTATTATTAATTATTATTTATCATTGAAGTATTTTTATTACATTATGAAAAATGGCAACACTCTTCCAAAATCTTATTTTCATAGCTTGTATCACTCTGAATAAGCCTGTTATAAGACCAGGCTCCTATGTTTCATCAAGGAGTGTCAGATGTGAAACAGCAGGAAGGTATTTAAGAAGCCAACTTATAAAGTTCCTCCTACACAAGCATTCAGGTCTTGAGCAGTCCAGGCAAACAATGCACGTTTCAACAAAGCTTAAACTTGTTCATAATAATTTAAAAAACAACACTAGTTGCCTATTTCATTTTAAAAATAGCAAAAAATATCCACCTCCCTTTTCATTTCTAATAAGGAGTCTTGAAGTTTAAATCTCCTCAGTGTGACAGAGATGCTTGCTTTGATCTGCTTAGCTCTTGGAAGTCCAGGGGCTCCAGGCTGCTGGCCTGTGCTGCCTGGGTCTCTAGGGAAGCTCTGTCCGCCATTAGGGAATGTTTTCCTGAGAACCCCCTGTAACATTTCATGAACCCCCAGGGGTTCACGAACCCCAGTTTAGGAACCACTGAGCTAGTTGTATCCTTTTGAGTATGAGAACACTGAAAGATCAATAATTCAAGCCCATTAAAGTCAATGGGAGTCTTTCTATTCACTTCAGTGGGCCTTGAATGAGGGCCTGAGTATTATTTTTCATGAGTATTGATTTGTGAATGAATGAATGTAACAACATTCTAAATGCACTTACTGTGAAGTATATTATTCCTGTCAGATAGATAGTGGGTAACTATACAAGGGAAGAATTAAGGTTGTTTTTTGGAATACACATTATGATATTTTACACCTGAGCATTTAAGAAATTATATGAACAATAATTGTATTTGAATATTTAGCTACTTTGTTCATTACTGATTTCCATACTCTTCAAATCTTTTTCTTTTAAATGTAAAGTTCCTTAGTAAACATATACAGAGGCAAGCTTAACTCAAATGTAATTATTTTGTAAGCTATCATAATGGTTTGCAATAAAAGAAACAAATGATAAAGGAAGAGACTTCTTATTTTCTCCCTTTTCAGCTTCAATATATGAATCTGTTTGTAAATTGATCTAAGTATGACTGTTCTACTCCAATGTGAAATAACTTTAATACTAACATTTATATGACCAAGTCCTGAAGTGGCCCCCAAAGTTGCAGTGAAAAGAATAGATGAAGAAAATAAACTTGTAAAGTACAACACTAGAAATAAAAAATTACAAGAGAAGCAAGGAAGAATTTTTTAAAAAAACCCTCTTTTCCCCCCAATCCTAGGCAAAATTTATAGCAGTTTTATAATGGCTACGAAGCCGATCATGAAATCATAAAATCCTTTGTGATACAAGTGATATAATCTACTCATTGTTATTTTTCCACTTTCAAGGTATTCAATGAATCCTTGACAAAGTTCTAAGAATTTCAAGGAGTAGTACCTGATTTTCTACTGTTTTGGACTTTGTATAATCATTTGCAGGTGTGAGGATGAGTGTAAAATCTGTCAAAGTTAGAATCAGGACTCACAATTTGTCAGACCACTCTGTTTTATTAGCACAGCGCTCTGCCAATAACATTCAGAATATGTGAGCGCCCATGCAAGGCTCAAACAGTCTTATTTATACAGATAAAAGAGCGGGAATTAGACAAAGGGACAAAGATAGCAAAACAGTAAAATTCAGCTGGGGCACAGCATGCATATCCTATTTCCTTACTAACTGTTATCGATCTAAGGCTAATGCTTCACCAATTGCCCTTAAACGGTGCAATTGTTCTATGTTAATGTCGTATTCCTGACACCTGGTTGCAACATTCCAACATCTTTGCTTAAAGATACAGACAACATTTCTTTAATCCTTTCTATTTTCACAATATAATTCATTCTACTTTCACAATCCCTCCTTTTGGTCAAGCGCACGCCATGACCAACAATTACTGGGTTCCACAAATTAACCGTTCCTTATCTCTTTGTTCATCAGTGATATTCAAAATCATCATATTAGCACTCTGTTTTGGGGCAGCCATCTGGGTGACACAATTCTGGATACAACAGTAGATTAAGTGAAAGCATACAAAAATCACTAAGATTCCGAACAGGATAGTTAGGGCTCCCTGAAACAACCAGTTTCCTATGCCAGAGAAATTGAACAGGTTACTTAGCCACTTCCATAAAGAACTCAGCTCTTCATGAGGAAGATATGCGATTTGTTCTAAGTGGTATAGCGATCTATTACCTCATTGGTATTGTATAAACATACAACATTGTTTTCCAGTGAGAGCACAGGTCCCTCCTTTGGCCGCGAGCACTATGTCCAATGCCTGACGGTTCTGGAGGGCCACCTGTCCGATCGCCTCTGTTTCCTTGGCCAGGGCTCTTAAACTTTCTCTGGTTTTATTTGCCATAATTTAACTACTTAGGAGCCTTTTTGCCTGGTGTATTGCTCCCCCAAGTGGGGTAAAGGAACTGCCAATAGCCTCTTCCCAGGTGTCATTACTGTTCCATATTGTGTTAAACAGACAAGGTCCTCCAGTGAGGTCTGGGTAATTGAGTGGGATAGCCAGGACAGGAACACCAGTTTGAGAGTGGGCTGGGATGTGGCTGCAGACCCAGCATTTAGAAATAATAAGGGTCTGAGCTATCCACACTTGCTGCTGGATAAAAGAATTGTCATTGTGTGCACCCCAGACCTTAAGATACCAGCAGCCGAAGAACAGGCGCTACCAGAGCTGCATGTTGGAGGCAAGGCCCTTCTGGTTCTGACAACCTCAACTGAGGGAACTGCACTCACAGTTTTATGTCCACCAGGCAGCAGGCGCTCAGCTCACTACTGCTTCTTCTTGGGCCTTGCTTTATGCAGTCATCTGCTTCTGGCAACCCTTACGAGAGCGTAGATTGTAAGGTATTGCAGGCTGTTCCTCTACGTCTTCTTCTGGAGTCAAAAAAATTGACTCTGCGTGGTCCTGAGGTGGTGGTTGGTTCACTGGGGTCTGTGCATTCTTACACTGCGAAGCATGTATCCACTCTGAGATGCCAGACAGTTTAACAGCCGTCCCTTGACTCTGGCTGTAACAATGGCCTTCACACCTTATCTTTTCCTGATGCATACATTCCTCATTCACACAAATAGATTTGAGAATACAAACAGTAGTATTTTATATTGAACAAAAAAAACATTGCAAATTAAACCTTGCTAAGTTTTACAATTGATAACTAGGACAATTTACATTGAGACCCAGGCCTTCAATGTTTCTCTAATTTACTTAACACAGACACAATAGAGAATCCTGTCTCTTACTACCTAAATCTTAAAACAAAGAGTTAGAGAGGGCCCAATTTGTAATGCATATGGGAAAACAGAATCCTATAGTCCCAGGGGGTCATTTCTTTCTGGTATTTAAAAAAGATGGCTAGCAGGATGAAATCAAATTATACTGTAATTCTTATGGGACACTGTAATTCTTATGGGACATTATAAAATCCTGCTCCTACATATCCCCCTTTTGACACTAAGATTATTAATCGCCAGTGTCACTTCTTATTTAGTCCACGTAATAGAAAATACTGGGAGGTGATTTGGGCCTGTGGCTTTAGCTTTACATACATTTGTTTTATCCACCAGCACATTTTAAACATTTCAATTAAACACATACAATTTAAAACCAAAAACAATTAGGGGTAGTAACATTAGTATGCCAGTAGTTGTGGGAGACCATCCAGAAAATGTTATACCAATGGTAAGCTGTTATGCTTTTATGCAGTGGCAATTCTTAACATGTCCCCATTTGCGTGTATAATATGAATAGTTCAGTTTTCCACATTTTTGTTTTTATTTTTTTAGGAGCCATGTTACCTTTTTACCTTTTAACAGATGATTGGTAACTGTTTGCCATTTAATGCCAAGGTTGATAGAGAACTCAGCTAAATCAGTGCTTACAGTAAGCAGAGACTCTTTTGTTGTTGTTGTTGTGGCAAATAGTAAATGTGATTATTGGTAAACACAGTACTTACATTACATGTACATTTGTCTTCTGGTAAGTTGCTAACACTTTTTAAACACTTTTCCCCAAGAATTAACACATACACATAGTCCATTATACAGTACTTTGGATTATCTGAAAGACAAAAAGAACATTTTTCTGCCCCTTTTGGGGTGGCATTGATTATTGCTTAAAGATTCCATTCTTTTACAAATACCCTTCCTGACTGCAGGCAAAACAGAGGAATTACCCCCATATTTTCCTGTGTGTTTTTTTTTTTTTTTTTTTTTTTTTTTTTTAATAGGCAGGCCAGGTTTTAATGGCTTCTACATTTTAAGGGTTATGCAAAAATTATTTCACTGTTTAGTTATTAAATTCATGAGGTGGTGTACCTCAAGTTTTGCCTCTTATATAGCAGAACAATGTTTTCCCTGCTGTGTTAAGCTTTAAGTTTATTCACAGGTAATAGCTGAGAAGCATCATTACCATATTACTTTAAAGGATTTTTCCAAAAATCATACACACTACAAGTTGTTACAGGGGTACTCACTAACATTAAAATTATTTTAATGTTTAATATTAACAGTAACATTAGCATCAAATTTATTAAAGGTATCTTGTTATACCATGCCTTTTATGTAGGCAGTTTGTTTGCTGACCAGGTATGTTCTTTATTTGCAGCTTCGTTTGTGCTGGCAGTTCTCACCTTTCTTTATCAGTTAGGTAATTTGCATCAACACAGGCTAGGCTTTTGGATTCAAAGCCATCAGCAGAGCTCAGAGACTCTGTCTTAACACACAGGGATCTGAAAAAGAAAACACAGCCTATTGCGGCTCTTTTTTGGAGCCCTAATAGGATTTTAATTCAGCAGCATGTTTCATTTGCATTTTATTTTTTTTTTACATCCCTTTCTACAATATACGCTGCACATATCCTACGGAAAATGCACATTCTTTCTATACTATAACTTTTCAAAAACATTAGCCATATTAGTTTTTACATAAGGTATAACTGTTTGTTTTGTTTTTACAGAGTTTTCATGTACTTTTATTAAAGTGACAGTCTGATTACAGAGTCATTTTAAGGCTCAGTGTTTTTAACATTGCTTCTTTTTGTTTTGTGCACCTCACCTCTGCTGTTGCTTCAGAGGGTCACTGTTAATTTCTTATTCTGTCATTACAGCTCTTATCTGCTATTGTTACAAAAAAAACAAACCAAACAAACAAAAAGACTCCAGAATCTCTACCTATTCTCCTGATTCTGACTGCCCTATTGCAGCCATGACTTGGTCTTTATTTAAAAACATTTTAATTTTTGTAAAGAATCAAGTTACCCCTTAAGGGTTAAATGCTAAATCCCAAAGCCAAACAACACTAATTACCTGTGTCTTGCAAAAAGGTCTGTCAGTTTTGCAACTTTGAATTAAAGAGTCAAATGAATTTTTAGTGGCATTAAAAACAAAAACAAAATCAATTTATCTTACACCTACAAAACAGTAGTTTTACAAACCAGATGTGCTGGTTTAGATTCTTAGAACTTTACATATTTTCACAGACATAGATACATACACATTTTCTTTTCCTTAACATTCCTTTACACTGTTTTGTTTTTACATAGCTGTATATATATATGGATTATTTACAGGCACTCTTCTGGAAAAGGGCCCATTTTCCCTTCAGAATGTCTGCAAAGAAACCAAGAATTCTCTCTCTTTAACATGGTCCTTTTTAACATTTTCCACAAAGTTTAACTGCTTAATTCTCTCCAGCCTCTATAGTTAACTTTTCACTCTCTTTTCTTAAATCACTTGTTTATGTTCCAAAATGACACCTTTATCACCTTAGATTTCACCCTTTTAAGTATTGTTCCAGGGGTTCATGCCTGCACTTACTACTTTTTTTTACTTCTGACACTATTCCCTTAGGGCTTTCAACCTGTTTCTTTTCTGTTGCTTGCCTGCTTGTCTGGGCCCGATCCTGCTTTTTTTCAATGAACCGTTTGTGAATGATATTGTGGTCATTTCACAATTTTGAAAGAAATGTTCAAGGAAAGGGACCAGGAAGGGTGGGGGCTAGTTGAGGAGCGCCCCCCGCCCCCAGCCTTGCTGAATTGGTAGTGGGACACTATAAAGAATCAGTTTCTGAGGCAGACAACAAAGGGGAACAGAACAAGGGACTTTTTGTCCTTTTTACAATGAGATGGGAGTATGAAGGGGTTTGGATCGATCCGGGGTTTGGAGAACGGGGTAAAGAGGAGCGCTCGGTCTAGTGGTGGGAGAGGAGGCTTTTAATAAAGCTTTTAACTTATTATTTGAATAAGTGAGAGAGGCCAGTTTTGATTTTGTCCACCTATGATTTGCCTCTTCCCACCACTGCATGAAACAATTAACCTCTCCTTTAGCCAATTTAGTTTTAGGTTGGCCGAGTTTGTCCTTTAAGACGTCCACTCAGTCTTTGTTCCAAGATTTTAACAGTGGCCACTGAGTTTTGAGATCCTCCTGAGTTAGCCTAGACCATTTTCCCAGAAATTTACAGGAGTCTTGACCCTTTTTACAGGAGTCTGGACCCATCCTAAATACATAAAATGAGCCGGCATTCATTTAGGGAACTGTCCCGACTTAGACGTCTGGTTACCAGTACAGGAGGACTTTCACACACCAATCACACAAGAAGGAAATTCAGGTTCATCAGAGCGATGCCTGCTGCAACACACAAAAGGAGCCCACAGGCTACTGCCTCAGTTGCCCTTGCTTTCACACTAAGGGTTTTACCCAAGGTGTGGTGCGGCTGCAATTGTGCAGATTTCACTCACTCAGACCGCGGGTACAGGAACCCCTTGGTCGGCCGATCCCCAGACAGAGACGGCACCCAGACTCAAACACTCCACAAGAGGACAGATAGACACAGAGACAGGACAGTCCTCAGTCCGGACAAAACACAGAAATAATTACCTGACCAGATTCCTGATGTCAGATCCCGGGATCCCTACCAGAACAGAGTGGGAACCAACAGGTTCGATGGCGTAGACCTCACTGTGGCTGTGCGCCTTTCCGCTCTAGTGGAGGACCGCTTGGGCCAAATGCCCAGGTGCCGGCTGCCACAGTCATCCTACAAAAACAGTCAGGAATCACACAGCCCCAGTGAAGACGGTTGCCATCTCGGTGGAACCTCCAAATTGTCAAAGTTAGAATCAGGACTCACAATTTGTCAGACCACTCTGTTTTATTAGCACAGCGCTCTGCCAATAACATTCAGAATATGTGAGCGCCCATGCAAGGCTCAAACAGTCTTATTTATACAGATAAAAGAGCGGGAATTAGACAAAGGGACAAAGATAGCAAAACAGTAAAATTCAGCTGGGGCACAGCATGCATATCCTATTTCCTTACTAACTGTTATCGATCTAAGGCTAATGCTTCACCAATTGCCCTTAAACGGTGCAATTGTTCTATGTTAATGTCGTATTCCTGACACCTGGTTGCAACATTCCAACATCTTTGCTTAAAGATACAGACAACATTTCTTTAATCCTTTCTATTTTCACAATATAATTCATTCTACTTTCACAAATCCTACTGTTCTGATTTGGTAACATTCTATACTCATTTATACAAAAGTAGGGCTAGCAGGGACCATGAGAGGCCATCCAGTCCAGCTCCCTGTCAGGGCCGGCTCTAGCCATTTCGCTGCCCCAAGCACGGCGGCACACTGCAGGGAGTGCTCTGCCTCTCGCTGGTCCTGCGGCTCCAGTGGACCTCCTGCAGGCGTCCCTGCAGGAGGTCCACCGGAGCCGCCTGCCACCCTCCCAGCAACCGGCAGATCGCCCCCCGCGGCATGCTGCCCCAAGCATGCGCTTGGCACGCTGGGGCCTGGAGCCAGCCCTGCTCCCTGTGCTGTGTTGTATGCTGAGGCAGGACTAAGTGCATGTAGGCCATCTCTGACAGGTGTTTGTTTCACCTGTTCTTAAAAAGCTCCAATGATGATGTAACACAGGGGCCCCTTGGTGCCAGCTGGCAGATGGGGCAGGTGGTGCACAGAGCTTTACAGGGATTGCCTGGGTCAGATGTATGAATAAGAGTTCACCAAAGGGTGGTATATGTGATCTCGACTGAGAGCCATTAGCCCACTGGTCCTCATAATCACTGTGAAGTGAATGTACAAATAATATTTAAAGAATTCAGGATCCCCATACTGAAAATTATGTACTTATGGTCTTGAAGTTAAGGCCGTTCACTAGGAGGTGACATATCTATGTGCTTGTGTTGTCCATGGCTGTGGCGTTGGGGAGCTGAGCGTGACAGGCATAGACAAGGCTTCCTCTGAATGGTGATAGTGAGGTGCCTCACAGCCTTGGGTACTTCCAGGAAGAATCATAGATGGGTTTTCCACAACCCTTGAAATCTATTTCAATGCTTAACTATCCTTACAGTTAAGAAGTTTTTCCTAATATCTAACCTAAACCCCCTTGCTGCAGATTAAGCCCATTACTTCTTGTCCTACCTTCAGTGGATATTGAGAACAATCAATCACTGTCCTCTTTATAATAGCCCTTAACATGTCATGCCTACACTATGGGCACTATAGCAGCACAGCTACAGTGCTATAGCTATGCTGTGGTAGCACCGTAGTGTTGGTGTTTCCTACAGTGACAGAAGGTTTTTATTCCTCCCACACTCCTGAGTGCTGTATCTATGGGTACGTCCAGACTATCCGCTGGATCAGCGGGTAGTTATCGATCTATCGGGGACTGATATATCAGCGCGATATATCGATCCCCGAACATGCTCCCGTCTACTCCGGAACTCCACCAGGGCAAGCGGCGGAAGTGGAGTCAATGGGGGAGCCACGGCCGTCGATTCCACGCCACGACGACAGGAGGTAAGTCAAAATAAGATACGTTGACTTCAGCTGCGCTATTCCCGTATCTGAAGTTGAGTATCTTACATCAACACCCGCCCCCCGACCCAGTGTAGACCAGGCCTATGTTGACCTAATTTTAAGTGTAGATCAGGCATGAGACTGTAATTATCACCTTGTCAATACCATAACCCCATGATAAAAAGAAAAAATTGCAGGACTCCTTTTCATAGTTTTGTGACTCCTCTTACATAAAGACATAAAGAAAGGGGAGTTATGACCGCAGGCTGAGAACCTACTCTAGCCTCTCCCTTTCCCATAGTAAAAATAATCATTTTTGTTATGAAGTTTTGATAGCAAATCCCCTGTATAAAATTCCTAAGAAGTTTGAGATCCCACCATTGTAAATACGAGATCACACAATAATGCGCCTATTGGATAGTCCTTTGTAAAATGACCTGTTTGTTTGGTACCAAAGATCTAAAACTATACAGGAGGTAGGGAAGAAAAAAGTGTAATTGCTACATCTTCCTTTTCTCTTCAAACAAAACTATTCCCCTCTCCTCGAACAGAACCCAGGTATTTAATATACCATAGGGTGTTCTGCATTCCCATTCTTCTAAATGTACAGGTCAAATCTGAGTATTATATTCAACAAAGTCCATAACTTTTTCACCAATGCCTATAGTTTTTTGTACATTCGACTGGCAGAGCCAGTCATCCCAGTTGAATTCCTTATCAAATCTGAGTGAAATCAAAAAGTTAGAGATTATTTTAATTAGTTTTGAGAGATTGTCTGTAGAGTACTGTGGAGAAAGCCAATGTGGTCCTTTTCTTTGAGAAAAGGCATAATAGTTTTCAAATCGGCCATTAATAACATTGCAAAAATCTTAAAATTGTTATTAAGCAGTGATGTGCCTGTAATAGGCACATCCCTTGGTCAGTTTTTCCTTCTTTTGCAATCATTTGTGTGTGAATATTTGTGACTGTAAAATGCATCTAGTAACAGGTGAGAGCTAGTGGTGGGCTTAAATACATTGGCTAACAGTGGGTCAACTTTGGAGGTGATAACTTAATAGAGGTTTATGGAAAAATCAATCAGGAGTTTAATTAGTCTTCGGTTGTTTAATGGCACCAGTGATTTCTTGGCTTTCATATGAAGTATCCAGTACCTCTTTCTTTCTGTTTTTCTTTCCTCCAGTTTATAAAGGTGTATAAAATGGTACAGAACCTATCTTATATCTTTAGATTGCTAGAATTCCTTTCACTTAAGTTTCTATGTTGAGCTATTTTGGAATGAACTTTTCTTGTTCCCTCGCAGATGCAAAGTCAGGATGTTTCCCTTCAAGAAAAGGTTTGTGTTTTAAACATAAAATATCGTGATTATACTGCCATAACAGAATAACTCGGTAAAACTTAATCTCATGTATATAATGCAACTTTATATTGTTAACTCATTGGAACAACAAAAAGCTTTCATGATTATAATTGTATACACATCATGACCAGAAAGGAAGATGCTTTACTTACTCACTCAATGGGAAGTCACTGCTGCTTCAGGAACTTAACTCCTATAAGATTGTAATTAGAAGCAGTGCTCACTTAAACCTCAGTTCAGTAAAGCACATAAGCAGTTATTTAACCTTTTATGTGTCATCCCAGTCACCTTTCTGAGATCTTACAATTGGCAATACAGCAGAAGCAAATATGTGTTCTTCTCTTGTCCTTGTGGACTAGATAAAAAAGTCCAACCAAGTAATTTTATATAAAAGGTACACGGGGGACTGCAAAATATCTTGCTGCTAGTTATAGACTGCATAGTATGAAATAATTAATAAACAATGGCTCTTGTGTACAATACTGTATGACACTGATGTCACTCACATACTGAATGCAGTAAATAAGTTATATAAACGATAGCAAAGAAAACTACAATGGTATAATAGGAAAAGAAAAAGAAAAAGGATGGTAAGATAACTGTCACTGCTGGGAAATCAGTTCACATGAATCTCATCCTCTTTTGCAGATTTTTGTTGTTGAAAGGAGAAACAAAGCCTCTTTTTGCCAACAAGTGAAGGGGTCATGGAAACCCCTTACTTTGTTTTTTCTGGCAGCAGGGATTTTCAAAGAGAACGCCTTTTGGACATCAACATGACAAGAAATAAAATTAAGTCCACCAAAAACAAAGGACAATTTGTAATTGGCTTGTAGTGATCTGCCTACCATTATCTTGCCTTATTTCCTTAAAATCTTTCATTTTATGTTACCTGCACTCAAGAGTGTTAACTCCACTTCTGCAAACCTATGGACTGTGTTCATTCATGCTGTTCCTGCAACTCTCTATATAGTTAAGTTCAGAGAAAAGCCCTGGTACTGGGACGTCATACAAACCTGACTTGCGTGTTGGTTTACAACTGATTTACCCTATTGTATGGATTTCTACTATTGTTTAAGACTTAACTACCACACTGACGGTGCATCCAGCTAGATCAATCTGCCATTTGGACGTGAAGAAAAATTGAGCTCCCAGAACTGTTAGCTATGCAATCACCTAGCAGCAAGACCACTATGACCACAGTCCGAGATCTCATGGATAAATCAGTGTTGGGAAGGCTGGCCAGGGCTATGATAGTAGAAGAAACTGTCCTACTGGTTTCCATTTCTCCCAAATAAACTTCACTCCCTTGTTCTTGTAACTGGGTGTTCTTACTGTATTTGTTTTGTGTCACTAATTGTACAAGTTCTACTGTGTACTGAAAGGGTTCTGAAACAGTGGCACCCAAAACATACATGGTCTCATGAAACCTGGAGGCACCCTGCAGAAAACCCCAATGAATAGATGACACTGTTGCCTGTGAATAGATGATGCCACGGACAAGGTCAGTACTATTCCAACAGAATGACCCGATCACTCCTTATACACAAGTCAGGTGTCATCTAGTGAAATAGGGATTACACTGTAAACAGAAGAGTGCATGCATGCATGCACACAAGAGGCTTAGCAAGATAGATATAAGATATTTTTGCTGAATATAGATATTACATACACAGATAGATATCATATATATACACACACACTTTTTAAATTCAAAATCATTAAGCACACCGTATGTGACCTTTTATTTATCCTAACTTCTTCATGATGGCAACATATTGAAAATGTGGATGTTGAAAAATTCCATGGGTGTACAAGTCAGGGAGCACGTGTCTGACCTGAACCTTTGTGAGTGAAGTTAACAATAATAAAATTTGTATTTCTTTGGTTACTAGAACATAGAAGAAGTAACAGTAGTTTTACAACCAGCATCTCTCTGCTTAGAATGTGTGTAATGTCTACAAAGGGACTTTTCATTCAGAGGAACTTTTAAGAGAATTTGTAGAGTAGGTATTATCTAACGGAAAAATAAATCCATTAAAGTGATGCAAAGGAAAAGCAAATCATGTTCTCTCAATATCTAGACCAGTTACGATGCAGTTATTGATTTAGTCTGGGGTACAAGAATGCTAAATCTTCCTCTGTATTCATGGCATAATATATATTTTGCGACTCCTCTTATGATGATTTAGTGTCTATATATTTTTTTTAAATCACCCCATTTAAAAATGTAAGAATTCTTCTGCTGACCTAGCTTTGTCTATAGTGTGGGTTAGTGTGACCTAAGTATGTCACACAAGATGTGAAATTTTTCACAGCCCTGTGTGACATAGATAGCTTGACCTAAATTTTAGGTGTAGACCAGGTTAATTGGCTTCTCAGATAGAACCAGCTAGCTTGCTGATCAGGTTGTTTCTTATCTTTATTTTCTGTGAGGTGTTGTACGGTGTTCCTTGAAAGTCACGGTATGGTCCAGCGTAACACCTAGATACACGGCATTAAGCCATGGTCCAGCCTATGTCCATTCAGGAAGATGTTAAGCTGTTTAATGACCTTTATGTGGTATAGATGTAAGCAGGGGTATATAATTCAATTATGTTCCTGTCATATACCCCATAAGTAACCTGGAAAACCAAAGCTGCAACTAGCAAGCCATATCTCTCAGAGCTTGGCCAGCATGGACTCTTAAACAATCACAGGGATTCAATGCTGATTAATGCACATTAGATTCCCATAATGACACCCGAACAAAGTGAAAGGGTTCAAAACATTCCAACATGCTTTCCAGAGATACTGGGCAAAGTCTTGCTCATGTGAATAATCGCATTGTGACTTCATTACATAGTGAAGAGGGCAGAATTTGGTTAATCTCTCCAGGCCAAATCTTTGTCAATGTAGTTGGTATCAAGGGGTTTCACTACACTTGCAGGTGTGCAGCGCTGGGAGTTAAAGCTGTCTTCGTACAGCTTTGTAGGGAAAGCGCTGGAGTGTGGCCACACTGATAGCTACTAGCGCTGCAGTGTGGCCACATTTGCAGCATTTGCAGCACTGTTGGGAGTGGTGCATTATGGGCAGCTATCCCACAGAGCACTTCTTCCCATTTTGGCGCCATTTTGGTGCCGTGGTTTGTGGGAAGGGGGCGGAGGGTGCGGGTCATTCTGCTTCCTGTCCCAATGCACCGTGATGCATCGCTTCACATCCCAGCAATCTCTGTTTTTCCGTCCACGTTTGGTGCCATCTTGACTCTCTCAATGGTTTCTGTGCAGCACGATTTCTGTGGGAAATGGAGCCCGAACTGCTGAGGGGTATGCTGACGAGTCTCGCCAGCACATCACATTTGGCAGTTGAGCTATTCCTTAAGATCCAAAGTGATGAGGAGTCTGACGATGATAGCGAGTCGCCTGACACGTATGACACTAAATTGCTTCTGGCATTCACGGAAATGCTTAGCACCATGGAACACCGCTTTTGGGCTCGGGAAACAAGCACTGAGTGGTGGGATCACAACGTCATTGAAGTCTGGGATGATGAGCAGTGGCTGCAGAACTTTCGGATGAGAAAAGCCACTTTCATGGGACTGTGTGCTGAGCTCGCCCCCACCCTGTGGCGCAAGGACACGAGATTGAGAGCTGCCCTGACGGTGGAGAAGTGGGTGGCTATTGCAATCTGGAAGCTGGTAACTCCAAACAGCTACCGATCAGTCGGGAACCAGTTTGGAGTGGGAAAGTCGACCGTTGGAATCGTGTTGATGCAAGTTTGCAGTGCCATTAATCGCATCCTGCTAAGAAGAACCGTGACTCTGGGGAACATGCAGGACATTGTGGATGGCTTTGCACAAATGGGTTTCCCTAACTATGGAGGGGCGATAGATGGGATGCATATTCCTATTCTGCCACCACCCCACCTAGCATCCGAGTACGTTAATCGGAAGGGGTATTTCTCTATGGTCCTCCAGGCGCTTGTGGATCACCGTGGGCATTTCATTGACATTAACACAGGCTGGCCTGGAAAGGTGCATGATGCACGCATCTTTCGGAACACTGGCCTGTTCAGGAAGCTGCAGACAGGGACTTTTTTTCCAGACCAGAAGACCACAGTAGGGGACGTTGAAATGCCCATTGTGATCCTTGGAGCACCTGCTTACCCGTTAATGCCTTGGCTCATGAAACCGTATACAGGGAAGCTTGACAGGAGCAAGGATCGGTTCAACTACAGGCTGAGAAGGTGCCGAATGATTGTGGAGTGTGCTTTTGGCCGTTTAAAGGGGCTCTGGCGATCTCTGTACGGGAAGCTAGACTTGGGGGAAAGTAGCATCCCCGCGGTTATATCCACATGCTGTACCCTCCATAATATTTGTGAAGGGAAAGGTGAAAGATTCAGTCAGGCCTGGACCTCCAAGTTTCAACACCTAGAGGCTGAATTTGCACAGCCAGAGAGCAGGGCTACTAGAGAGGCCCAGCACAGGACTTCTAAGATTAGGGATGCCTTGAGGGAGGAATTTGAGGCTGAAAACCACCAGTAATGTTTGGTGCCTTGCACAGGAGTGAAGTGCAGTGGTTACAATGTTAGTAGGAATCTGTTTTTCCTAAGCTGATTTGCGGTGCCTGTTTCTTTCCTGGGCTAAGGTATCTTTGACTTTCTGCAATAATAAACATTGTTTTCAAAGCCAAGAATTCATTTATTGAAAAGAAAATAACTTTATTGACAGACACACAACATTTTGGGAACCTAAAAGGGCAGGGGGGTGGGGTGGTGAACTGTACAGTCACAGGTTTGAATATGTCCTGTCTGGAGGGCTGTGCACTGACTGCTGCACTTCAGGATGCCTATACTGCATGGTGATGGCGGTTGAGTGCAGAGGGTAAGGGTCATAGTTCTCAGGGCTGGTTGGTGAACGTCCAGGTGTTGGAGGCAGATGGTGGTGGTAAGAACCTGGATGCTGGGGAAGGGGGTTTTGAGCTGACATTGGGGCACTAGGGAAAGAGCTTTGGGACAGGGGGGACTGGCACGGTAGTGCTCTGCCTGCATGGCTAAGAGCACCTGGATAGAGTCTGCTTGGCGCGCCAGGATGCTTATCAGCTGCTTTGTGCTTTTCTTCCTGGCTGCTACGTTTTTCTGGCGGATCCTGCTTTCCCTTTCCCTCCAGTCCTGCACTTTTTGATTCTCTGTGGCAGAGTGATCCATAACTGCTTGCAGCATGTCTTCTTTGCTTTTTCGCGGCTTCTTCCGGAGGTTTTGGAGTCTTTGATCTGTTGATAACACGGGCAGCCGAGAACTCAAAGTTGCTTGTGGAAAGGCAAAAAAGGCAACACTTAACAGAGGCAGCATTGTTTATATCTCAGACAGTTATTCCCACATAGTGAAGGAGTAACATTCTTCACAATAGCATAATTTTCCCATACCAAAGACAGCGCACATAACCCACAGGAGCCCCAAAATGGTGAGTAAGGGGGAATGATTGCTTCAGGGCTGTACTGGGGTTTCTGTGCATTGGGGAAAGCAAACAGCTGCAGGGAGCATCTACACTGAACACTCTCCCAACATTTTCCACAGGAGTTGATCCTGGAAGATATCTCGCTGCTGCGGGTCACCTGGGAAGAGCGGGAGGGTCTTCTACAGCAATACAGATTCTGTCCTGGCCCCTATGCAGCCTGCCTGTGTGCAACAATGGGCCCCCCACCCCTCGCGGCACAGTGGCACAGACGCGTTAGCCTGATTGGGACAAGGACCACAGTGGCTCTCCCAATAAACTTGCGCAAGCATGTTGCCCACGCTCTGGCTGAAACTTTTGAAGAGATTACCGAGGCCGATTACTGCAACATGATAGACCACATCAATGCGCTATTCCACATCTAGGCATCCATGCATGCATGCAGAACCCTCCCTCCTTACCTGAAAAATTTCCATCCTGAAAATAAAAGCCGCTTACCGGGAACCCGCTCCTCTGTTTGTCATCCACCAAGTACCGGCTGCTGCGACTGGCTACCTTCCTCCTGGCTTGAGAAGTGCTCTTGGCTGCATGCCTCCAGGGACTCTGGGGTGTCTCCCCCCACCCCAGTACCCTCACTCTCGGTTTCCTCCTCCCCCCTTCCCTGAAGTGTCCATCGTGGTCCTCGAATTGGCGCTGAGGTCACCCCCAAGTATCACGTCCAGCTCTTTGTAAAAACGGCAGGTCGTGGGGGCAGCGCTGGAGCGGTGGTTTCCCTTGCGGGCTTTGTAATAGGCACTCTGCAGCTCCTTCACTTTAACCCTGCACTGCAGTGCATCCCGGTCATGGCCCCTTTCCAGCATGGCCTTTGATACCTGCCCAAAGGTATCGTAATTCCTACGGCTGGAGCGCAGCTGGGACTGCACAGCTTCCTCCTCCCAAACACTGATGAGGTCCAGCAACTCGGCATTGCTCCATGCTGGGGCTCGGTTGGCATGTGGAGGCATGGTCACCTGGAAAGATTCACTGATTGCACTCCACACCTGGCTGAGCAAACAGGAAAGGAATTTTTAAAATTCCCGGAGCATTTAAAGGGCGGGTCACCTGAGCCCATGGTAGTAGAGTTCGAACTGATAAGCAGAGTGGCTAAACAGGCATTCTGGGATACCTCTGAATACCTCTGAAGGCCTGTAAAGGTGTGGGACCGGGGCTCGACCCTCCCTGAGGGGCAGAGAGGAGCCACACCGGCTTGCTACACGCAGTCAGGCCAGGCAGGTCCTGGGGCAACAAACACAAAGATCCAAAGTTCCGGCCCCAGATTCGGGGCCGAGCTACAATATAGAGTCAAGGGGGGAGCTCAGGCCCTTTGCTTCTGGGCCAAGCAACAATGCAAAGTCAATGGGGAGCTCAGGCCCTTTGCCTCAGGGCTGAGCAACGAAACAGAGTCAATTAGGAGCTCAGGCCCTTTGCCTCAGGGCTGAGAGACAATACAGAGTCAAATAGGAGCTCAGGCCCTTTGCTTCAGGGCTGAGCAACAATACAGAGTCAACTGAGAGCTCAGGCCCTTTGGACCAGGGCTGAGCAACAATCCAGAGCCAGTGGGGGCCCCTCCCTAAAGCCGGGCGGGGCACCAAATGCAGAGTCACCAAGCTCAGACCCTTTTGGTTCAGGACGGAGCAAACAAACAATCTAGAAGCCCAGGCCCTCGGACGGGGTGGGGCAACCAGCAGTTCAGGTGTATAAAGCCCAGGCCCTGGCTCAGGGCGGGGGCAACAAGCAGTTTAGGGCTCAGGCCCTTCAGCAGGGGCCGAGCAAACAAATAGTCTTAATGGCCTCCTCAGACCAGGGAGAGGGGGAGTCCGCCACCCTTGGGAGGGTGGCAGGGGGAACGCAGGCCCTCCCACTCCACTACGTCCCAGCCCAGGGCCCTAGTAGCGGCTATCACTGCTGACGGTCAGCGGGGATCCTGACCGAAACACACTGACATAAGCTTAGGTATGTCTGCAGCCTGACTGGGGTCGGCTGTCCCCAGTTACTTCCAGTTTCCCCCTCCGGGCCTACCGGGTCCGTGGCATCAGCCCCCGGGAAGTCCAACAGCATGGGCTCCTCGTGGCCAGGACTGGGTGGTAGGTCCGGCAGCTCCTCCGGGAAATCCGGCCAGGCTTGCTCCGGGGGTTCCTCAGGGTAACAGCAGGGACGGGGAAGCTCCGGCGGCTCCTCTTAGTAGCGGGCACGGGAAAGCTCTGGCCAGTCGGGGCGACTGCCCTGGGTCCCAGCAGCTCCCCAGTCACGAGCTCCCTGCGGCAGGTCTGCTCCTGGCGGTGGCTGGGCTCCAGCTGAGCTCTGAGGGCCGGCTTTTGTGCTTCCGGGTCGCCGCCTGACCCTCTGAGGGGCGGGCTCACCACTCCTTAGCCCCGCCCACTCAGGCATCCAGTGGGGCGCGCCCTCTCCTGGGCAGGAGGGGAGCCACACCGACTCGCTACAAGGCCAATAACAGCGCTTTTGGTGGCCACACTGGCAGAGCAGCGCTGCATCACCAGCGCTGCAGTAGTTATTCCCCAGGCCGAGGTGGAGTACATGCAGCGCTGTAGCCAGGGAGATACAGCGCTGTATGTGCCTTGCAAGTGTGGACGGTGAGTGAGTTGCAGCACTGTAAAGCCACCACCAGCACTGCAACTCTCCAGTGTAGCCAAGGCCTAAGCAATATTAACAACAGTGTTTTACTTTGCCCTTTTCTCTAGCTTCTGTATAGAATCATAGAATGATAGGACTGGATGGGACCTCAAGAGGTCATCTAGTCCAGTTCCCTGCATTCATGGCAGGACTAAGTATTATGTAAACGAGTGGTTCTCCAACTTTTTTTTTTTGTGGACCACTTGAAAATTGCAGAGGGTCTCAGCAGACCACTTATTTCCAAATGTTGCTTGTACTGTTCGCTAACTATTGTATAGCGCTTGGGATAAAAGCACTATATAAAAAAACTTAATAATAATTAATTTTTTCTACAATAAAAGTACACAGCTCATATTTTAATATCAGTAGTCTTATCTTTCTAATATGATGGATGTGCCCTCTCTCCCCCACCGTGGTAGCCTCTGAGCTGGGGCTGGGAAGGAGGGGGGTCTCTCCCCGGCAGTCATAGTCCTGGAGCTGGGGAAAGTCACCTCTTTCTCTAGCCACCGCAGCCTGGAATGTCCCAAATTCCCCCTCTCTCAGCTTGGGCAATGAGACCAAACTAATCCTTTTTCACTTTTATTTATAGGATGCTTCTATTCAATTTCCAGTATTGCCAACATCAAGTGTTCAAAAATCATGTCAGGCCTCTAAAAATTGGCTTAAAATCAGGAAATTTAAAAAAAAATTAGTTTTTATTTTCCTTCTCATTTCTGACCCTTTAGGGTTCATTTGGATCATATTTTCAAACTTTTCTTTCAAGCCCTAAGGATTAGCACAGTTTTTTTGTTTTTGTTTTTTCTAAGAACGAGCTGAGATTCACATGTGATCAAGGGACTCCAAGAGCTGGTGCTTTGGGATAATACCAAGTATTAAGAGACTTGCATAAAATCATGAGAGTTGGCAACACTGAATTCCACTTGCAGGGGTTCTCACAAACTTATATAGTGTAATAATTGGAATGCAAACACTTCAACAGAATGTTATTTTTAATCTACACTAAAATATAAAAAGGTAGAAATATTTTTATTTCTATTAAGTATTGTAAAAGTTTTATTCAGCTTGTTTGTACAATCTACAGATTAGTCAGACAATAGACTGAAAAGTCCCCTTCTGAACTCTTATAGCCTTATTTAAATTTTGATTTTTTTTTAACTCGATGTGATAGGGTATGTGAACTCAAGTCAGGAAAGGGTTAATGGGCTGTTGGGGGCATACTCAGTCCTACCCTGTAACACCTGAAGTAGGTGTCAGGCTTTGAGGGAGGAGCTAAAAAGGGGGAGCCCAGTTCAGTTGTCTGGCTGGGAGGGAGAGCGGACCTTGATCTTTCACTGTAGAACAGAAGGCTGCTGCAGGACCTCCCTCAATGACAAAAAAATGTTATGGGCTAGAAGTCACAAATGGTATATCTACACTGCACTTAGACACCAGCAGCTGGCCTGTAGTGCCAGCTGATTCAGGCTCACTGGGCTTGAGCTAAGAGACAGAGTCCGGGCTCCAGCCCAAGCTTGAACATCTACACTGCAATTAAACAGGTCCTTAGCCCAAGCCCTGAGAGCCTGAGTCAGTTGGCATGGACCAGCCATGGGTTTGTAATTGTAGTGTAGACATACGCCCAGGGATTTAGGTGTTGCAATGTTCAGTGTTGCTTTTAGGTGTTTAGAAAATCACTGGGATTCGAAAAGCCTAAATTAGGTACTCAGGCTCCCTATATGATTAATAGGGAGAGAGAGGCACCCAAGAATCGGACTGAAAAAAAATCCAGGATGGCATGGGAGATGCCAAGAAGAGGGATGTGTTCTAAGCACTGCCCCTATTAGACAGTTAGGCACCTAAATCTAGGCTGCAGGGAGATGCCTATCTCAGTTTAAGAGTTCTCAGCCATGAGCCTTCTCTTAAATAACAATTGGTACTGTGAACTGGATCCTAGGTCTCCCACTTTCCAGGCGGCTACATGAACTACCAGGCTATAGACTGATTCTCATTCTTTCTGGCCCAGTGACTATTTAAGTATTCATCCAATGTGGAAAAACAACAGGAGAGATTAAGTGAGCCTCACATCTCATAGCCCAGCAGTTTGGGCATTCACTTGAGAGGAAGCAGATCCCTATTCAAACCTCTTCTTCTCATCAGGCAGAGGGGGAACTTGAACTAGGGTCTTCCATGTCTCAGGTGAGCACTCTAACCCAGAGGTGGGCAAACTATGGCCCATGGGCCACATCCAGCCTGCAGGATCCTCCTGCCCAGCCTCTGAGCTCCTGCCCCAGGAGGCTAGTCCCCAGCCCCTCCCATGCTGTTCCCCCTCCCCTGCAGCCTCAGCTCGCTCCGCCGCTGGTGCAATGCTCTGTGTGGTGGGGCTGTGAGCTCCTGGGGCAGCACAGCTGCAGAGCCCAGCCTGACCTGGTGCTCTGTGGTGCATGGTGGCGTGGCTGGCTCCAGCTGGGCGGCGTGGCTGTAGCACTGCCAGTAACCAGTGCTTCAGGTAGTGTGGTAAGGGAGCAGGGAGCAGAGGGAGTTGGATAGAGGGCAGGGGAGTTCGGGCTGGTGGTCATGGGGTGGGGGTGTGGATAGGGGTCGGGGCTGTCAGAGGGCAGGGAATAGGGGGGTTGAATGGGGGCAGGAGTCCCAGGGAGCAGTCAGGAAGGAGAGGAGGGACTGGATGGGGCTGTGGAGGGCAGTCAGGGGCAGCGGTTCCGGGGACTGTCAGGGGACAGGGAATGGTGAGGGAGTTGGATGGGGCAGGAGTCCGGAGGGGGGGCCTCATCAAGGAGTGAGAAGCAGAAGGGGACAGACAGGAGGTGGGGCTGGGCCACGCCTGGCTGTTTGAGAAGGCACAATCTCCCCAACTGGCCCTCCATACAATTTTGGAAACCCGATGTGGCCCTCAGGCCAAAAAGTCCCCCCCCCCCCGCTCTAAGTACTGGGATAAAAGTTATGAAGGCAGTCCTCCTCCCCCTCAGATGTTTTGTGTAGAGCTAAGCGGCCTTTGAGCACATCTCCCACATTGGGCCCTGCAGATGAATTAGGCAGATGAGCACCTGTCTTCCTCTTCTCCCCCTAGTTTATGAATCTCACTAGGGCTTAGGCATCCATATGCCAAAAGTGAGACAGCAGTGTGCATTCCCAGAGCAGAAATTTAGGTGCCCTAAAATTTAGATGCAGAGTGAGTTTAGGCACCTACAGGGTTAAGTGGCAGCTGAGTGGGGTTTTGGGGAATGCCAGTGACACCTATATCAGTACCTGAGGAGTCTAAGTCCCTTCATGAATCTAACCCTATGTTTCTTTTTGTTGCTCTTGGACTTTGTGGGCCTTGGAAGGGTGTAACGATGCTGCCTTTGGTGGGACGCTTCTGAGAGTGTCAATTCAGGACAAATTGCTTAGAGCAGGGTGATTACAGCCCAAGGCTGGGGTTCCTTTGCACACTAAGGCAAACCAAACCAGCAAGACAGAGAGGACTTTGGTTTTACCCCACTGGCTAACCATAAGTCAAAGTCATACAAGCAATTCTCTTATACACTGCAATACCCAGTATCATCACCAGTGCCACTTGTTGTGGGGATGAATGGTTATGAAAACCGATACCCCAGTAAAAGAAAAAAGGTTCTCCAGATCCCAAAGGACCAAGCTCCAGACTAAGGTCAATATACAAGTTAGATCTTATCCACAAATCATGCTGTTGCCAATCCTTTAGAATCTAAAATCTAAAGGTTTATTCATAAAAAGAAAAATATAAATGAGAGCTAGATTTGGTTAAATTGAATCAATTACATACAGCAATGGTAAAGTTCTTGGTTCAGGCTTGTAGTACTGATGGAATAAACTGCAGCCACAGATCAAGTATCTGGAGTACATCCACAGCTGGGATGGGTCATTCAGTCCTTTGCTCAGAGTTTCAGTTTGTAGCAAGGTTCCTCCAGAGGCAAGAAGCAGGATTGAAGACAAGACCAAGGAGATACTGTAGCCTTTTATAGGGTCTCTGTTATGGGTGGAAATCCCTTGGTTTTCCTTTGAAAGAACACAGCAAGATGGAGTTTGGAGTCACATAGTCAAGTCACATGTCCATGCATAATTTGGTTCTTTACAGGCTGATGCCGTTGTTTACATGTTAATTTGAACGTTCCCAGGAAATCTCAGATGTGGATTGGCGTTTCCCAAAGTCCATTGTCAGATAAATGTTTATTGACTGGGCACTTCCTGAGAATAGTCCCTTCAATAAGCTGACCAAATGCTTCACTGAGGCTACGTAGAATCAAAATACATTAAGATACAAGTACATAGCCAATATTCATAACTTCAACTACAAAAATGATACACACATGCAGCCAACATATTCATAATCAGCAAATCATAACCTTTCCATAGACACCTTACACGACGCCATTTGTGCAATATATGCTGCAAATATATAACAGTGGTTACAACAATGATCTATATGATCACAGGTTATGTCCATGTAAGCAGAGTCAGGATGAGCTCTGCTCTGACATCTGGTGGTGAATTATGGGGAGGTGGAAAGAATTTCAGGGAGTGTGGAAAGGAATTTCAGGTATTTGCATTTGCACACCTACCCCACCTAGCATAGCCCACAGCTGCCTGGGATGGTTATTTTGACAGCCCTGGGATCCCCAATTTCTTTGTTATTGGGGCAGGAGGGATAAAGTGTTGTCACCTTGATTATGTGAATGAGGAACTATGAGACTGCTTTATGATAGAGAGTTTCACCATCAATTAAGTAGCACTCCCTAGACAAGGGACATGGGTGCCAAAACCCAGTGAACTGAGAGAGGTTGAGGGATTGGTGTGTGTATCTGATGGTATGGGGCCCCCTTGAGGGCCTGGAACACCAGTTGCACCTCTGCCTTTCTCCACTGTTAAAGAGCACAGCTAATTTTGATTCTATTGGGAGTCCATCTAAAGGCTGCTGAGCTGAATTCACTTTGGGCCACTGGTGCACCAGCACTCGGGCTCCCCCACTACAAGCTGAAATCACTAAGACCTGAAATTGCTAAAAGAGCTAAACTTACTGAGATGAGATCACTGAGTGCTGTGTTAACTAGTGTGGGAGCCTGAAGCTCTATCACTAAGCAGCTGGCAGAGCGGAGCAGTTTGCAGCATAGCTGGAGCAGCCCACGGAACAGCAAGCGGAGCGGAGCGGTTTGCGGGGACGGCTGGAGTGGCTCACCGGTTGGCTGGAGGAGTGGCACAGCTGGTGAAGTGGAGCTGTTCGTGGTGAAGGCTGCAGCAGAACTCCATGGAGAGGCGGAGCAGTTGGCCTCGGCCCATGTAAGGTGTCCCTTAAGGCCCTGTGTCCCCCCCCCCGCCATTTCCACCCAGGCTAGGGGGGTAAAACTCTGCAGATAAACTTTTGAACTCTGGGGCGGCACTGACCAGGGACAGAGACTTTGGGTTGTTGGACTTTGGGGTGATTGGACTTAAGACCCTAAGGGGAAAAGGATATTGCCAAAACTTACTTAGTGGGGCTTTTGCTCATGGTTTACGTTATGAATCCTGTTTGTGGTGTTTCCCCAATATGATGCCACATTGTTTCCCTCCTTTATTAAAAGGATTTTGCTACACTCAGACTCTGTGCTTGTGAGAGGGGAAGCATTGTCTCTTAGAGGTGCCCGGGGAGGTGGTATGTTTGTCCCAGGTCACTGGGTTGGGGCTCAAGCCAGATTTGCATTGCGTTATTGAAACGAAACCCCTGGATACTGAACCCGGCCCTTGTTGCTGCCAACTCAGAGGGGCAGAAGGGTTACATCAGTAAGGTCACAAATGGGTGGAACTGTCATGTGATCTAGCTGGAGGCCTATGTCAACTCAGCCTGGAAGGTGTTGGAGGCTAGGGAGAGCAGCCAAAGACCAAGAGGGAAATGTAGGCTGTGACATGCCATAAAGGGTGTGCTTGGGAGGGCGCATGGCCATGCTCAGCTTCTATCTTATATTGCGCTCATCACTGTGCTAATTTTCAAAGCACCCATAATGAACTTGAGAATGGATTTGACTAAACTCAAGCCAACTTTGGGGAGGTTAATGTTTAAAAAAACCCTTGACTTTGGAGAGAAAGCTTTAATTCCTAAATTAATCCTGGAACAATCTTTATTGTTTACTTCATCTCTAGCAGACTTACTGTAAGGCTGTTTATCTGAAAATATAGGTGTTTACATCATAGGTGTCTATTTTAACACATTCCATATTTAAAGGAAGAGGTCTTATACAGAAAATGTGTACCTAAAAACTTGAATCAACAATCAAACACCCTCTTTGTTACTCTAAACTCAACCACAGTAGGACAGGAAAGTTCAAAGTTACAACTTCACATTGCTGCCAAAATACATGAGTTCCATTTCTTTGGATTGAGGCAGATAAATCCCACTGTGATGATGGAGTTCAGGCTGCAAGAAAAGTTCAAGTTGGGCTGACTCTGCAGTACCACCCTAGAATGAAATGTGCAGTATCTATTTTGTATTCCCCAAAGCTGGGAATTTATAGCAAACACTGCTTTTGGGAACAGTTTTAGCAGCTGAAAAACTGCAGTATAAAGTAGCCTCTTTTAGTAACTCTTAGCTAATACCACAATGCAAGCAGATAATTAAGTAGTATCTTGCTTGCTCATCTGAAGTGGTTTTAGAATTGTCGGATTTAAAATAAATAGTGATATTGTTAAATCTCATGGTTAACTATTTAAAACTTAAACATAAAAACTAGGAGCAGAAAAACTTTGTTTTGTTTTTAAGAAACAGAATACCTGTAAAATTTATTATTCATAATATCTTAAATAAACAATCTACTTGTAAACTAGAGAAAATGTTTTAAATTGTTGTAATTTTTTCTCTGGGCTTGTCTACATCAGAAAGTTGCAGCGCTGGTGAGGGAGTTACAGCGCTGCAACTTAGGAGGTGTACACATCTGCAGGGCACCACCAGCGCTGCAACTCCCTGTTTGCAGCGCTGGCCGTACTCCCATTTTGTCTCGGGTGTAGAGGATCCAGCGCTGGTGATCCAGCGCTGGTAATCAAGTATAGACACTTACCAGCGCTTTTCTTGACCTCCGTGGAATAAGCAGGTATCCCAGCATACCTGAGGAAGCCTCTGGTAATCAAGCTGGTCTCCTTCCCCAGCTTGCTCTCGCGTTCCCCGAACCCCGAACAAGCAGGTCTCCTTCCCTGAGGTTTGCTGGGTGGTTCCGGGAACGCGAGAGCAAACCGCGGCGAAGCTGGTCTCCTTTCCCGGTTTGCTCTCTCGTTCCCCGAACCCCCGAGCAAGCAGGTCTCCTTCCCTGTGTTTGCAGGGTGGTTCGGGGAACGCGAGAGCAAACCGCGGCGAAGCTGGTCTCCTTTCCCGGTTTGCTCTCTCGTTCCCCGAACCCCCGAGCAAGCAGGTCTCCTTCCCTGCGTTTGCAGGGTGGTTCGGGGAACGCGAGAGCAAACCGCGGCGAAGCTGGTATCCTTCCCCGGTTTGCTCTCACGTTCCCCGAACCCCCCTTGAAGCCGCCCAACAGCGCTGCAGTGTGGCCACATCTAACACCACTTGCAGCGCTGGTTGCTGTAAGTGTGGCCACTCTGCAGCGCTGGCCCTATACAGCTGTACTAATACAGCTGTAACAACCAGCGCTGCAAAATTTTAGATGTAGACATGGCCTTTAAATAGGTATGTCCCCCCCCATGTATCTAATTGTTAAAACAAATGACTGAGAATTATAAATCTTGTGATCTCCAGTCCCAGCTCAGACTTGAGGGCCTGATCTAAAGCCCATTGAATCAACACCAGAATCACGCTATTGTTGTGTGACCTTTAGTAAATCACTTAACCTTGCTATATGTCAGCTTCATCATCATGTAAAAAGGGGATAGTTGTACTTGCCCACTTTTGCAAAGTGCTTGAGATTTCATCTTGAAGGTGCTATTTATTTTCAAAGTTAAAGCCTTGTTTAATTCCACACCATTGTCAGAGCCAGATTGAGCCTCCTAGGCACACCACAACATAGGCATCTGCACTGCGACTCTACCACATAGCCCCACTTCTGCTGTGTCCACTCCACGGGCCTCCACCTTACCTCCCAGAGAGGCTGGGGTAGTGACACAGGTAACTCCTGCTCTCCCCCAAAGAGCAAAAGCAGGGCCCCTCTAGAGAGGAAAGAATGGCAGCAGCCAGGGCTCTAGTATTTACCCCAGCAGCTGTGATGAATCTACTTGGATGAGTGGGCCTCCTCTGTTGGGGTGGTATTTGTTAATGTCCACACAACTGAGATAACACCCTATGATGATGTAAGGGGCAGTTCAGACCCCTCAGCTATTGTTTCAGGCTGCCTGAAGATACAGACAGATGTCATGGCATTGGTTATGCTCAACTCGTTTTCAAGTTTTTCTTCTCAACCAACAGGGCTAGAACCCTTTTTTTTTTTAATAAGTTGAAATCCTAACATAATTATGTGATTCCAAGAGACAGAGCTCTAGGCATAGGCTTGTAGTACCTATTTCTAAATCTATTATTTGCCAAATATAATATCTCATCTGCTGGCACTAATAGGATTTGAGAGCACACAGCACCTCACAATATCAGGACTGTTGAATTGGAGGTAAGGATGTACTGGCTATGTCCAACCATACTCAGAAAACCCATTTGCTGGATGGAGCACATAAATCATTAATAATGGCACTAAACTGAGGTCAGATTATGGTTCTTAGTCTAAAAATGTGTTACTAAAAACAATAAAAACAATTTTTCATTTCCTTTAAATATGTTCTTAACTGATAAAATGAGCCAGATTCACCAAACCTGAAACCCAAAAAGGAATTCATCGTGACTAGGGCAAAAAAAGACATCACTAATTACTCACCTGCAGGGTTTCTGTTGCAGAAGGTCCTCCTTGTAGAGAGAGGAAGCACTGAAACAATGCATCTCCTTGCCCAACCTGATTCCTAGCCTGGCTCCTTACAGCTGCTTTTCTTCATCACCAGCTCTCCTTTTGATGAGAGTATTGCTACTTGAGCACTCATCAAGTTCTGCAGCAGGGCATGCCAGCGTAAGTCCTGAATCACAACAATGCTTTTAAAGCTGATCTTTAATATATGGGATGAGTGTACAGCAGGGTTCTTGTGTGTATTTGTGTATCATGTGGTGTATGCACAGAATGGGATGGTAAGGGTGAAGCATGCGTGGGTGTGTGTTGCCAGCTGCCATCCCTAGGGCTAAGAAGAGCCTCATATGTATCCTCTAGTCAATGCTTGAAGTCTGGGTGGTCCTAGACTCTGCTGTCCCAGTTGCCACTCCTAGGGTTATGAAGGGCATCATCTCTTGTGCATTCAGCCTGGGTGGCCGTGTCCTCTTCATGCCCTTTCAGAGCTCTAATGCAGATCTCCACCCTTTTATTTTTCAAATAACCCCTCTATAACCAGGTGACTTTCCTAGTTACTCTATGAAACAGTCTATGCAACATATGTAGGGTCAATATTCACCCCCTTCCCTGGGATTCAACTTTGTTAAGAAACAAATCCCAGTTTAGACAACATAAAATCCAGTCCCAAGGCTCATGAACTGCTTCCTTCTTTTAATCACTTCCAGCTGGAGATCCCTCCCTCCAGGCCTGATACTGCTGGCAGGTATTGTTGGGTGAGGCCAGTTTCACCCCCATATTCAGGGCAGATTATTAACCTCCTCCTTCCCTGGTGCTGTGTGGGTTTGTTTACTTCCTCTGATTCTCATTTATTCCACTGCATAAAGAGATGTGTCCTTAGGGCTGCAGTTTCTGAGTGATATGACTATGTCTGAATTTAAGATTTGGCTTACACTTAAAAGTTATATTGGCAGAACTACATCAGTCATGAGAGTGAAGAAGACACGCCCCTGACCTAGTTATGCTGACTAAACCCCTAGTGTAGACACAGCTATGTCAATAAAAGTGTGCTTCTGCCCATGTACCTTACATCGTACAGAGAGGTGGTGTTCCTACACTGACAGAAAAACTCTGTCTGTTGTTCTGGCTGTGTCTACACTAATGGGTATGCCTGCATAAGGTCTGTAGTGTAGATATAGTCTAAGGTTTCATTTTAAAAGATAAAATTGCCAGCCTTTGTGGTTATGAAGAAAAACTTGAAAATGTAATTTCCAGTGCAATGAAGTCTGCTTGAGTCTTCAGGCAGCCTGAAGCAACAGCTCTAGTTACCTCAATGGTCTTTTAACACCAACTCCCACAGCTTTGGGAAGCCCCACCAGGCCCACCCCACCTACGGTCTGTGGATGGCAGGAGAAGAAAACAGTAGAATCCACCTGGGTAGCTATACCTTGGCAGCTTTGCTAAGTGCTGAGGGCCTCTTAATGTCACTTGTGCCTGTCTAGGGGGCAGAGAAGATTCCTGTTGCTCCTCTTTCTTCACAGGAAGGAGTGGGTACTTGTCACTGACATTCCAAGTGAGGGTGAATCCGAGGCATGGGGTGGGACTAGGTGTGCCGAGGGCACTGACTTGTCTCAATCCAGCAATGATTTTATTAGAATCATAGAATCGAAAATGCAGGGCTAGAAGGGACTTTGAGAGGTCATGTAGTACATCCCCCAGGCTGAGGAAGGAGCAAATTCTGTAACATTTTGACTTTATTATACTTTTGACAGACAACATAATCGTGGTACTTATTTACTGCCGTAACCAAAGCACTTGAAAAATAACCTCCATTACATTGAATTCAAAGAGATGATAGTGTGTGGGCTTTAAAATTATTTGGCTTTAAAAAACTGACTGGTGGGGAGTGTATCTTGAATTCAGCATTTAAAAAAAACATTTTCATATAAGTGAATTTCCAAGGGTATACTGTATATGAGAGCTATATAAATTGGTAATTGTAAAATATTTTAGGACTTTCCAGACAGTTGTTAGCAATAGTCTTAACAATGTTGGTTTCTATTGGTTACTGATGTTAAGGTATTACTTCCCTATGGTATTAGATTGCTTTGCACAAAACTGTTCATTGTAGGGAGGAGGGAAGGGGAGTTGGCAAAAAGTAAACCTTTAAAACATAAAACTTGTTAGCAGAATAGCACTTTTAATTTAAAAGAAAAGTAGTGTTATAATTCTGTGAATTTACTTTTTGAATTAGTGATATTGGAGGCTGCCAGTAGGTGGCATCCTGTTTTGTTTCTTTGACAATTGTGCTTAAGAAAGTACTCTTGCTAACCAGCAAAAGCACTTTTATGCTGGTATAACTTTGTCTACACCTAATGCTTTTGCCAGTATAGAAATGAAATAAAAACACCCCCCTAATGACATTACTATACCATCAGATGTTTATAGTAAAACCTGACAAGTTAAATGATGCTTCATTTGAAATAGATACACATTGAAATGAACTACTTGGGCTTGAATAAGAATCTTGTATATGCTGATGTTCTTCTCATGCTGCTGGTGGCTGCAAATATAGGTTCTCTGAGAGGATGTTTTGGAAAGATGGGCTAGACTCCTGCTAATCAAGATACCGGTCCTTATGCCAGAACTGAGGCTCTAAGGATTACCAAAGGAACTTGATGGAGCAGAACAGTTTACCAAGGGGCTGGAAAACAAATGTTGGGCTACAGGCTGATAAAGACCTGTCAATTTCCCCCTTTGGGATAAGGAAGACTGAAAGTGATCAAGGGAAACACTCGTTTCGCTTGAACTAAAGCTGGCAGCACCAACCCGCCGGAAGTCCCTAACCCCCCTTTTTGTGAGATGAAGGATTTTACTTGTATGTTGTGCGGGAACGCATTCAGGGCCACCTTTTCAAGGGGGTGTGGGAGCGCAGGGGGGGACGGAAGAGGACGCACTTAAGTGCATTTGCAGAGTCCACCTGCAGCGAGAAGCAAAGGGCAGAAATGTGTTCGCGAAGAGTTGGACAGATACCCGCTTCCATGGCTGCATTTACAGGCCTTGGGCAATCATGGCTGAACTCCGGCATTCATGGTTTTTGTGCAAAGCGCCGGTGCCCACTTGGCATTCCCCTCCCACTGCCGGGGAGCGGCGGGGCCGCTGAAAAGCAGGAGGGGCAGACACGGGGGGGGGGGCGGTTTAATGGCACACTAGCGGCCACCCACTGACTTCACAGTGGCTGAGTGCTGCCGCTGAGCACCTCACGCCAAAGTCCAGCCAAGCACCCTGCCTCCTCCACCGCCTCTCAGCGCGCCAAGGCCAACGGGGTCCTGATACGGCCCGAAGCCCCAGCTCCGGCCGGATCCAGCCCACTATTGGCTCCGCTGCCACCACTTCTAATGATTAGGTCACAGGGCCCCATCACCGTAGCCCCCCACATCCAGGGCCGCCCCCCTCGCTCCGCAGCGCTCACTCAGCCACCAGCTCGGCGCTGAGGGCGGCAGACAGCGAAGCCAACGGCGCGAAAAAAACCACGCATGCGCGTTCGGGACCTATGAGCTGTCGAAAACGAAGAGAACCTTCCAACCGCTCCTCCCCACCGCTTGCTCTTTCGCTGTCCGTTAAACTGACGTCGTCGTCATCATCGCGCTGCGTCCTTCTTTCTGCGGTTTCCGGCGCCGCCCGCGCACGTTCAATGGAGGGGAAAAAAAGGCAGAATAGTTTAATGTGTTTGGTTTAGGGCAACTTTTTTTTCTGGAGCGGGCGGGCGGGCAGATGGGGTGCAACCCCTTCCCCTAGGCCGAGACCGGCGACCTGCTCCCCGGGCATGGCTTCCAGCAAACGCAAGGAGCCGCTCCCGGCGGCAGCGGCAGCATCTCGGGTCCTGGAGCTGGAGGAAGAGCTCAGGCACCTGGCGGAGGAGCTGAGTCAGTGCCAGGTACCAGAGAGAGGGCAGGTGCTCCCGGTGGAAGGGCACAAACAGTTCCCGCTCCCAATTCCCTACGTTGGGTGCACTGAGCATGCCCTAGGCCCCGGTTCTTCCTCCCCTGCGCGGCCTCCTCCGGGTGGGAGCCTTCCAGCCCCGCCCCGGAGCGCGTATCCTGCTAGGGCTGCCTGGGTTGGGGGGCCCTGAGACCCCCTGCGGCCCGCCGGCTTCTGGCCCACCCCTTTGTGCCCGGGCCAGCGTTCACCCGCCAGCGCCACCCCAGAGCTAGCTGCATTTCAGTGGTGCCGACTTGCCCCCCGCTCGCCCTGCTGGCCGCCCCCTGTTGGAAAGAGCAGCCCAGCAGGCCCCCCAGGCCAAAGTTAGGAGCTACACCTGCCTCCTGTGCTGCATCCCGACCAGAATGGCGAATCACGCCTGCGGTTGCACCGTTTTGGTTTAAGAGCGAGGGTTTGTGGCACATTTGTTATGCAGTTTCTTGAAATGCAAAGAGGGGCCTGCTCTCAGTAATTGCTCAAGCGCGACACAAAGCAGGGATAATACATCATATGGAGACACCTGAGTAATCTTGACAATTATAGTTTAATCGCTTCTGTTTGGTAATAGGCATATTTAATGAAAATAAGGATAAGACCTTATCACAATACCCTGCTGTAAATATTTGCCAAACAAGAAGAGGATTTTGGCAAGAGGGCTCAGCAATGGGGCAGCTGGGATACTAGTTCTCTGGCATGTTCTTTCCCACACCTTTTGCAGAAGTTGACCTGGTTGGCTCTCTCCAGGCTGTTGTTAACAGGATCAGGAAGGCACAGGGAGAGAATAAAGCATCTCTGTGAGACCCAGTGGATGTTAACGTTGCTCAAGCACTATTTTATACACCACTTCTATGCCCCCCAGATGTATGAATAGACAGCTAATGGAAGCATGGCTTCTCACAGAGCCTTATTATGTGGGAATGATCCATGAGAATAGCTATGTAGAGGCACAAGACATCCACAGATCTTGAGATCCTCACTCATTGCCTAAATGATGAAGGGGGAGTTAAATAAGCTCTCCTGATAATGAAAACTCACTGAGTTTTCGCCTCTCCTTCACCTGTGGGGGAAAAATTCACTAAGAGAAGAGACTGTGCGCTAACTTGTTGGCAGAACAGGAATTACAGTATCATTAAAAGCAGCAGAGTCCTGTGGCACCTTTATAGACTAACGGATGTTTTGGAGCATGAGCGTTTGTGAGTGAATACCCACTTCATCGGATGCATGTATTCACCCACGAAAGCTCATGCTCATGCTTCAATACATAAGGTGCCATAGGACTCTTTGCTGCTTTTACAGATCCAGACGAACATGGCTACCCCTCTGATACTTAGGGATTGTCTACATCAGAAAGTTGAAGCGCTGGTGAGGGAGTTACAGCGCTGCAACTTTGAAGGTGTACACATCTGCAGGGCATCACCAGTGCTGCAACTCCCTGTTTGCAGCGCTGGCCGTACTCCCGTTTTGTCTCGGGTGTAGAGGATCCAGCGCTGGTGATCCAGCGCTGGTAATCCAATGTAGACACTTACCAGCGCTTTTCTTGACCTCCGTGGAAGGAGGAAGCCTCTGGTAATCAAGCTGGTCTCCTTTCCCGGTTTGCTCTCTCGTTCCCGGAACCCCGAGCAAGCAGGTCTCCTTCCCTGCGGTTTGCTGGGTGGCTCCGGGAACGCGAGAGCAAACCGTGGCGAAGCTGGTCTCCTTTCCCGGTTTGCTCTCTCGTTCCCGGAACCCCGAGCAAGCAGGTCTCCTTCCCTGCGGTTTGCAGGGTGGTTCGGGGAACGCGAGAGCAAACCGCGGCAAAGCTGGTCTCCTTTCCCAGTTTGCTCTCTCGTTCCCGGAACCCCGAGCAAGCAGGTCTCCTTCCCTGCGGTTTGCTGAGTGGCTCCAGGAACGCGAGAGCAAACCGCGGCGAAGCTGGTCTCCTTTCCCGGTTTGCTCTCTCGTTCCCGGAACCCCGAGCAAGCAGGTCTCCTTCCCTGCGGTTTGCAGGGTGGTTCGGGGAACGCGAGAGCAAACCACGGCGAAGCTGGTCTCCTTTCCCGGTTTGCTCTCTCGTTCCCGGAACCCCGAGCAAGCAGGTCTCCTTCCCTGCGGTTTGCTGGGTGGCTCCGGGAACGCGAGAGCAAACCGCGGCGAAGCTGGTCTCCTTTCCCGGTTTGCTCTCGCGTTCCCGGAACCCCGAGCAAGCAGGTCTCCTTCCCTGCGGTTTGCAGGGGGGTTCGGGGAACGCGAGAGCAAACCGCGGCGAAGCTGGTCTCCTTTCCCGGTTTGCTCTCGCGTTCCCGGAACCCCCCCTTGAAGCCGCCCAACAGTGCTGCAGTGTGGCCACATCTAACACCACTTGCAGCGCTGGTTGCTGTAAGTGTGGCCACTCTGCAGCGCTGGCCCTATACAGCTGTACTAATACAGCTGTAACAACCAGCGCTGCAAAATTTTAGATGTAGACATGGCCTTAGTATCATTAAAGTGAGTTATATCTGTAATGCACTTCACTTGAGTTTATTAAAATTGATTATATTCACATCAGAATAGAACAAATTGAGTTTCTTTTTTAACTAATTTATTTAGAAAGTTTTAACAAGTTTACAAATCATTGCCATGAAAATATCAGAGACAAAATAAACATTACAATAGTGAGGTTTTGTTTTGAGAAACATTATACAACAATATAATCAGATCTCTTTATTTAACAGGGTGTTTTCATGTTACACAGTGAGCATCTTTACATTACCTACAACATGTTGAAAAATTGAGTTTCTAATCACATTGGCAGTGTAGCTAGGCATTAAAGTAACTAGGGCTATGTCTCTACAGCAGTTTGGAGTATGTGTCTGCGCACTGGTAGACAAATGTGCTAGCTTGGCTTGACCTAGTGCACTAAAATAGTGCAGTCACAGTGGCTAGCCGTAGTACAAACTCACGCGACATCCTGGGTATGTATTTGGGTGCCTGTGCGGCCACAGCCATGCTGCTGTTTTTAGTGCGTTAGCTTGAGTGGAATTAGCACAGGCAGACAGATGTGTTGAGAAGCACACTTCCAGCTGCTATGGAGACACACCCTATAGTTATTCAAAAGCACAAATGATAGCGTGACACCTAATTCCCATTGTAAATCATTGGGAGTTAGACATGTAAATTTCCCCCTTCACAAACAACAGATTATACATTCATTTACGCGTAGTAAATACATTACCATTCCTCTCTTGTTGAGTTCATTCCAGCTGTAGTCAGGTGGACACCAAAATGAGATTTTTATTACCATATCTATAAACAGACACTCGGCTCTGAGCAGAACTATTCATTCAAATGCTTTTCCCCAGGTGGGACAAGAGAACAGAATTAAAGTACTTTCAGTATTGTCCCATCCCTTTGGGGAACAAGAAGGTATGCTTTAAAACTACGGTATGGTGACTAGAGGAACATCTGAATTTTCATTTAGGTAGTCACATACTCTTAAAGCTGTAAATCTATGTGGCAGCAGTTTACAGTTTCTGTTTTTTTCAGATCTCTTCACGGTTTGCATATAATATGTAGTTCTGCCTTTTAAACAATGAGTATGTAGTTGTTTTTAAGAAAATTGAATATAAGAATGTTTAAAATGAATGAAAACCTTTATTTATATCTCTTGTTGCTTTCACATTTTCTATATATTAAAAAAGCTTTGTTTAATATTACAGTATTGTAGATCCTAACAGGATGGAAGGATAGTGTAGAAAGCATGTCAACTACGAGGTGATCCCAATCATGACCAGTTTGTTTAATGATATTCTATCTACCTATATTCCCATTGCAGTTTGAAGTGGATATGGCATTCTTCAGTTCCTGTCCCAAACTGACGTGTGCCATTGCTGTGTGCTGCTAAACAGCTACATTCTCTGCCACCGGAGTGTCTCAATTTTAGTAGTAAATTAAACAAACTATACCTATTAATGTAGCTTGTAACATATTCAGGGTTTAATAGGATGAGTTGTTCTATATAAGTTATCTTAATGTTAAGTTTTCTTTTTAAACCTCTGGCAGTTTTCCTTGTATGCTATAATCCAAGAGATGTATCATTTTATAAAGACTAGCTGAATTGGAAAATTACGTGTAAGTGTTATGAAAGAACTGTGTGGGTGGGTGTTTATTTACCTGTCTAACAAACAATTAAAGTTCCAAAACAAAGTCTACTTGGGGCCCAGTTTAACAGTTTTACCAGCACCCAAAATATATCCCAGCTAGAGCTGGTTGGAAATTTTACAAATTAATATTTTTCTGTTGGAAAATATGGACTTGCAGAAATTGACATGTTCCCGCAGAATGTGTCAATTTTGTTGAAACTTCCAACGGTAATCAGGTAGGTTTCTGACATAAACTAGGCAGATTTTCTGCCTCTCCTTCTCAGCAGTTCGCTTGGTGAGCTGGAGCTCCCCAGGCTGGTGGGCTACTGTATAGTTGGGACTCCCCGTGCTGGTGGGCTCCCTAGGAGAGCAGTAATTTGTTTGCAAAACTGTGATATGTTCCCACAGCAGGAACATTTCAGAGTTTGTTTGTGAGACTAAATACTGAATTTCAGATCCATGGAAAACTGTAAGGTTTTGGGGTTTTGTTGCAATTTGAGATCAAATATTTTCAAAAAACTCTTGCATTTGGTTTTGCAGAACTGAAATTCAGTTTCCCAGCTAGTTCTAATCCTAACACTTTAACTAGAAACTCAGTTCCAGGCACTCCTGAGCCATCTTGAGCCTCCACAACCCTTTCACAAGGGTCAGGGTGACTTTCCTCCCCTTGTATTACGGGTTCATATGTCATCCCAGGCAGTCTTTATCCTCACCTGATGAAACCTAGCAGCCGCTGTTCCCTTTCAGGTCTCCCAATGGGAGTACTCCTGATACTCCCCTGTTCTCTTCCTAGTATTCCCTGTTCTCTTCAGATAGGGAGGCAAGGGTGTCTGTCTTTGTGACTCTACTGGGAGATAGGACCTGCCTATTCTGCTGTCCCCTCCCACCAAACTGTGATGTAATCCAGTCTCTATCACATGATGGGGGAAACTAAGCATAGATGTAGTGTTGCCACCCCAAGTGTTCAAAAATCATGAATTAGTCTCCCCCAAAATCATGAGATTTAAAAAAAACTCCAAGCCCTCAAATATGTTTTGGATTCTTTTTATTTGCCTTTTGCTTTATGAGCCTTCAGGGTATATTCACTTCAAACTGTCAGGCTCCTTTGCCCACCCAGACAGCTAGAAACTTCTTTCATTTTTTTAAATGAAAACAGATTCTCCTGCCATCTCTTTACTCCAGCAATTGGGGCTTAAAGAAGAAGAATAAATATTGTGAGACTCATGATAAAATTGTGAGAGTTGGTAATGCTATAGGTGTAGCTTGGCCTGGACCAGGGCCACTCCTAAAAGTACCACCAGCCTGTAGCAGGGAAAAAAGTTTTTCTGAGAAGTGGCATCATTGCATTGTAATTTAGGATTACTGGATTATCTAAAGTGAGGTGGGTAAAAATAAACTAGTAATCCAAAATGCCAGTCCTTCAGGTGATTTTGATAAAACTCAGAAGGTAATTAATCTTGTTGAGGCTATGTTCATGGCTGCTTTTATCACACTTTCATTAAGTGTGCTGGTAATTATGCATATGTTTTGTCTGCAAAAAATCATTGTATAGCCATCTCTACGGTCAGTTTAATGGCTAGCTTTAAATTTCAGTACTTTCCTTTTCCTTTATTCTTGATTCACTTAAATAGTGCTTTTCTTGCAAAGATTCACAAGCTATTTAAGTTCCAAGAAAACACAGACTTAGGTGTAACATGTTGTTTTTCATTGAGGTTTTACTGTTCCCATTCTGTGGCTGGATTGATTTGGGGAAAAAAGGCATGTCAACGGTCATACGGTGAATTATGACATGTCTAATCTCTGGGCTGGTCTACACTAGGGGATGGGATCGATCTAAGATACGCAATTTCAGCTACGTGAATAACGTAGCTGAAGTCAAAGTATCTTACATCGAGTTACCTACTGTCCTCACGGTGTGGGATCAACGTCCGTGGCTCTCCCTGTTGACTCCGCTACCGCCGTTCGCGTTGGTGGAGTTCCGGAGTCGACAGGAGTGCATTCAGGGATCGATATATTACGTCTATGTCTCACTTACTATTTTTTTATTTTGGTTAGCCCCTTAAAATGAAATGTTCTCCTGCCCAGGCTAAGGTTTCTTTGTTTCTTTCTCGTTTTCTTTGTGACAAAAATGGGTTAAACCAAGATACTCAGAGTAGAAAGTTTTGTATTGATCTGAGAATTTCAGCAATTAAGGGAGGTTCTACACGTAAAACCCTGCATTGGTGCAGCTGCACTAATGCAGTTGCGCCGCTGCAATGCTTCAGTGAAGATGTTGCTATGCCGACGGGAGAGCTTAACTTATCTGACAGTGTTGTTAATCTATCTCCCTGAGAGGCGGTAGCTATGTCGGCAGGAGAAGCTCTCCTCTCACCATAGTGCAGAGCAGGGAGGTTAGGCCAGTATAACTATCTTGCACGGGGTGTGGATTTTTCATCGGTGTTGACATCCATCTTTTTCTATTTGAAAATGGGGTAATGTCTCTGTACTTCCTTTCACTGAATACTTGTTCATGCATTTATTGGTGCTGAGGGATGCTAGCTGTTTTGGGGTGTGTGTGTGTGAGTGTGTGAGAGAGAGAGAGAGAGAGAATTCGGATATGTTGTCATAAGGAATCAGAGTCCGAGGAGTCTGATTAGAACTGATGCAGTTAATCATCAGGTCTTACCAGCTTTGCCTTACAGATGAAGAAGTAACTATGTTCTGTAGTTAATTTAGTCTGTTTTCAATTGCTTATAACTGTGACAAACTTTAACTTGTCTGGACTGAAATTTTTCAGGCTAAGTCTCTGCAACCCGATGAACTTTTTTTTGGAATATTTGAGAAAAAAATGTGCAATTGTTGCTGAGTGTAGGACTGATTAAAGCCAGACATTTTTGCCAACATTATTTTTTTTCCCTACTACTTTTATTTTTTTAAAGATCTCTAGTAGCCTGTGGGGTTTGGTGCGGGACCTGGTCTCCTGGCTCCCATATGAGTGCACTTTTCCCTAGGCCAGATGCTATGCTGAGTTGGGAGATGAAGCTACTGCTCCTGCAATTACTTTCCCCAAATTGAAGTTGTAATTCTGTGGAGTTTGGAGTTTGCTTAATGCAGCTGGAATGTTCAAAAAATTAAGAGCACATTTCTAAAATGTTCTACTGAGCATGTGCAAATGGTGAGTCTACCACCACCTTCACAATGGCTTATAACTTAACCATATCAGAACAGATTTTTACTGTCCTGTGCAAGGCACCTCTGCAATTTCAGGACTATCTTCCTACCAAATTGTAAGTTCTTGCTCTAAATGCTGAGGCTACTAGAAATTTTTTTTAACTGTTTGTTTTTTTTAATATTGGCAAAGGAAATATACCAGTTTTTAACCTGCCTCACTCTCTAGCAACTATCACATAGTTTTTGCTGAAACATTTAAAAAAAAAGTTCATCAGGAGGCACAGAGCAATCACAACCCATTTTAGACAGTTACATTTTGTGGAAGTTACAAGCAACTGAAAACAGAAAGATTAAGCATCCTTAGATACAGAACATAGTTACTTCTCCAGCTATAAAGCATAACTAGTAAGGCCTTATCATTAGTAGCACCATCATGTGACATCAATGACAAATGCCTAAGGATCTGAAAGAGTTGCGCAAAGTTATTTTTAGCTGAACTTCAGGGCTAGCATTAGATCCAAGACTTAGCTGCACTGACTCTCAAAATGAATATGTGAAATTTATGTGTTTGGTTAGGCCATCTATAAAATGAGGTTACTTCTGCATTCCCATATTCAGAAGTGCTTCGAAACTTAGATGAATGAGTATTATGCAAATACAGAGCATCATTAACAAATAGCAGCCAAAACTCCTAACTCTCAGCCCAACAGTCTAACCATTAGACCGCCTTCCCTTCCCAGAATCAAGAATAGAACCCAAGAATTTTGATTTCTAGCATTCTACTACTGTCTGACAAATAGTTCTGTAAGCTACTGGCCAAGAATGCGTCATGTTCCTTTCTAATGGCTAGTGCATAAAAAAGGCTAACAACCTACTACTGCTGTTTGCTCTGGAATCTTTAGCTCAAGTAGTGGGGCTCTGTGCTGTGGATTTGAATGTTGTGGATTCAAATCTTTATGGTCACTTAGGTAGGATTTTGTTACAGTTGAACAGGATGGAGTTTATTTTTTCATTTTCTTAAAAAAAAAATAATCCCCAAAATCCTAAGTAATTCCATACAAAAAAGTATTTAAAAAGAATTTTAATACTGCAGAGTCAAACACTAAAAAACCAAAAGCACCAGGTTAACGATTGGCTGAAGGTATGCAAGGCGTGGTGATAGTCTTCTCTGTGCATCTTTTAAAAGGAACAATGGAAACTGTTCAGTGCTGTGCTCTTTTGAAAATCTGGCACAGTACATAATCTTCTGTTACAGTGAGTTTAAAATAAAAAAACTGTTTATTTTTAACATTTTAATGGGGGAACATTTTGTCTCATAGGGTCAGTGTCAATAGGTGTTGGCAAGAATAAGGCGTTGCTGGTAATTCATCTACACTAATCTATTATAATTACACTTTTGCCCAATCTTATATAAGTAAGGCTGTGTTTTAGTCACGGGTATTAAGTCATGGACAGGTTATGGGCAATACACAAAAATTCATGGCCTGTGACCTATCCATGACTTTTACTATATAAATACCCCTGATTAAAACTTAGTAACTCCTGAGGCCCGGGCTGCTGCTGCTCTGGGGGTCTCCAGGACACCGCTGTTCAGGAGGGCCCTGGGGGCTGACAGCTAGCCCAAGCACTGGTGGTGGGGAGTGACTGCTGTTCTGAGGACTGCAGGACTGCTGCTCTGAAGGCCTCTGAGGCAGCCCTTGGGACTGCTGCTACTCCGGCAGCCCCTGAGGCCAGCGGCACTGGTGCCAGCTGCCTGGGGCTGCTCCAGCAAGCGGCCGGTGTGGCTGGCCCCAGGGTCTGTCTCAGCAGCCTCCCTGTGTGACTGGCCCCACTGGCCACTGCTCTGGTAGTGGCCAGTGCAACTGACCCCAGGGCTGACCCCGGGACTGCTGCTTAGGTGCTCCCTGGGGCCAGATGCCTGGGGTCACCTGAGTAGTGCTGGTGTGGCTGGTCCCAGGCCCACTCCTGGGAAGACAGCTCGGGTGGTCCCTGGGGCTGCCCAAGCAGCAGCTGGTGCAGCTGACCCTGGGGCCCGCTGCTTGGGTGGCTCTGGGGTCAGCTGACCAGCCGAATTTGTGAGTTTTGTGACCTCCGTGACAGAACTGCAGCCTTAACCATAAGTCTGCTGAGGTATTACTTTTCAATCTATTTAAAAAGTTACTTTGATAGCATTTAGTGCAGACACGAAAATTGATCATGTTTGTGTTTTTGATACCAAAATATCAGGTCAGTCTTGTCAATTAGAAATGAGTTGAAATGAATATTTTCAGCAAAATTGGTAATATTAAGACTTCATGGTCAAAAACGAATGTTTCCCTGTGAAACTATGAATAATGGCAGATAATGTCAAACCATTAATATCTGTTACCATTTCTAAGGCATCTGTATGGTGCTCTTGTATAGACTAAATGTTGCTGCCAAAACATGGCTATGACAAATCTATAATTTCAGTAGTCCATACGTGCATCAAGCAACAGGAGTTCTGAATAAGAATGTAATCTCTGTGGTATAGTAAATGACAGTATGTTCCCTTTTGTCACTTTCTGTTCAAAAGAATACTCCTTTGTTGCCTAAATTATTAATAGAGACAACACAAAAGGAAATTCTTTTAAACTGATGAGAGAGATACGTTTTAATTTTTTATTCTAATAACGCAGATTAGGTGTTCATTGTAGGCTCTAATATTGCAGTATGAAGGAATTTCAAAAAATAGATTTTTATAGTGCCAGCCTTACAGACATTTTATCTTCAAGCTGATTGGACTGATAACTTCAAGATATATATTTTCTTCCTGATTGTGTCTTATCTTGCAATTATATATGATTGTGCATACCATGTGCTTCCATTGATGAGACTTGTGAACTTGAAAATAACTCCATTGTTGCTTTAGAGCCTGATTTTCTAAAGTGCCAGTCGCTTCTGATCAGGTACTGAATACCCTCATCCTCCAATGACTTTAAAGAGAGTTGAGGAACTCAGCACCTCAAAGTATCAGGCCTTGTAATGCACCAGAATATTTTATACCATGTATTCACTTATTTAGTAGGAATGGATCATGGGGACTGTATTTTTATTAAAGGGTTAAGTATGTGACTGCAAATTACATAGAGCACCAGCACAGTAGGACTCAGAGAGTGTGCGCTGCTGGCATATTAGCAATATAATTTTAAAACTCATGTGACAGACACATCAAGAAGCAAGTATATGTGTAAAATTGTGTGTAAAATTCATACCACAGCTTGATTAAAGACTTCTTCCCTTTAGCTAGAAAACTTCATTTTAGATGTTATGGGAGACCAAAGAAATCCATTTTCAGAATTTTATTGCTACATATTTTACTATTTGTAACATCCATGTTTTTGCATGCCTTTTCAAAAAATTCTTTACAAGCTAATCTGATATTTGCTTATCTCAGTAGCCTATTTTGCATTTCCATACAAATTCTTCCAGCCCGACAATCATGCATAATTTCACTTCATAACACAGAGAATATACAATTTCTGATTATTTTACCTAGAGTTTTTCCTAAAAACTACAGTAAACCAATAGCTCCCTCTGTCCTCCATCACTTTCATTTTTCTGTTTCAGGGCATTCACTGGTATAAATTCTGTCATTCATATTTTTACAGTAAATGCATTGTTTCCTAAGTTTGTATTGCCAATTTTTCCTTTTGTTTTGGTGATACTCCATTTCTTGAAGTCAGGAGATAAGGAACATTTCCCTTTTCAGTGACCTGTTTGTGTTTATATGAAAAAGCTTTGGATGTTACAACATCTGAAGTATTATGTCAGTTGGTTATTTATTTCAATTTATGCTAACTGCTAAGATGAGCTCCCACCCTAAACCCTAGATGAGGTAAACGGTTAATATATACAGTTATACAGAGGAGACAGACTTCCCCAGTTTCTCCATGTGCATAGCACTACAAGTAGCACAAATGTAAACAAAATTTAAGCTCCTCCATATAGTCATCCCTCACTACCCAGACTCTCATAAATGTCCTGTCGCTCAAGGCAAAGGAGAAGATGCATTTATGTTTTGTTTCCTCTTTGTCAGTATGTCTTTCACAGCTGCAGTGCAAGCATATCCTACAGTTTAAGAATTTAATTCTGTTACTTTGGAAAGGAGCTGAAGAATTGGCTGAAAATCTTTTTTTTATTATTTAGATCAGACGTGTTCAAATCTTATTATGCTGAGAATGGCATTTTCAGGTTTCCAGCAAACAGATGGTTATCCCAATTTTGATGTACATTTACATACTTTTTAATAACACAATAAATGACCAGAGCAGTATTTTTGTTCATATTTCCCTTCAAAGAGGAATAGAAATTGTATGAATTCACTTGAAGTTAGAAGCTGCAGTTGATCACCTGAAGTGAAAGGGCAATGGGAAGCCGTGTCTTGTGACTCTGGTCCACGCCTCATACACTTCTGATTTATTGTCCCAAGCAATATTTGTTGTTGTTATTCATGCAACACGAACTTTGTGTAGCGCTTGTTTGTTATTAGTCTATAGTCACTGATTAGGGTCCTGTTCCTGCTGCCATTAAAATAAATGGCAAAACTCCTGTTTGTTTCAACGTGAGCAGGACCAGAGCCTAGGTTATTCATTTCCGTATGTTTGCCATTATGGTGATGATGAGGTGTAATTATTTTCATTCCAAACTGAAGAAGAATTCCCGTATTTTTGTTTCAAAACTGTCACTTTCTCCATTTGAGACGTGACCTGCAGTCATTGTAGTTGCTTTGCTGTTCGAGGGATATCATCTCACTTTCAATTTAGTTCCCAAAACACTCTGAATATTTATGTTTTATACATCTCTATTTCCAGTCTCCACATTTGGTCCCAGAGAGAACAGCTTCTTTTTCTCACATACAGTGTTGTTGTGGATAATTTTATTTTTAATGAGTAATTTTGGGGAACTTTTAAATGACATCTGTATTCTACCCTCTCTACATAAGTTCTCAGCTGCTCAGGGTACACTCTTGCTGACTTCTCTGAGCAACTAACATACATTGAGTAGACTGAACAGTCCTTGGATACGCTGAAGATTGATCTATCCCTTGTCTTGACAGCTGTAGAGAGAACTTTTCGTGCCAACTTCAGGCTGGCTATGCAGCCCTTTTCAGAAGAAAATTTTTGGCTCCCAAAACCATTCAGAGCGCAGTCTTACCAAGTCCATTAATTGTGCCAAGAGTTTAAAAAAGCAGTTTGAACTTCTTTCTTAACACTGTAATAATTGTCAGCTAATATTATTACTTCTATTAGACCAAACCTGTAATTATTAATAGATTTAAATCAAAACATTTTAATAACTAAATTATTTCTCTAGTTTGAGAGAAGTAAGGCTAAATATTTAATGGTAACTTTCTGCACTCAGTGACTGACATTTTACAATTGTTACAATTAGAAATTCTGTACATGTACATGTCTTGACGTTAATTTTCTTTGCAGGTGTTAAAGTTCACAAAGACTTTAACCAAAGGAAATGTAAATCATAGATTATTACAAATAGCATGTGGCTGAAAACATTAATTCTTATGTTGAATTATTTTAACATGACCCTTTTGGTCTCCATAATTGACAAAAAGTTGCACCATCCTGCATTTTCATAATAAGTATAAGGCATGCATTGATTTGGATCACAGTATCTTACCACTAATACACTGAAGCTTAGACCATGTCTGGCACCTTCGCCTCATAATTCTCTGTTTGCCCGTTCATAGTTTGAAGGGAATAACTGATCCTTAAATGTTGAGTCCTACCATCCAAAACAAATAGTATAGGTAGAACAGTTACTGCTTTTTGGGGTACTGTAATTTAATGCAGTTTAATTGATTAATAGGTGGTTTAATATTCTTTTAAAAAAGAAAATGTACATTTTCCTTGTGTATTGTTTCAGCACCCATGGTTACAAACTTTTTTCAAATTTCAGTTATAGTTTGAAGATGTGGGTAAAAAATTCATTTGTTTTTTACTTCATGTAAATGAGATCAATCAGCCCTACCTCTGATATACTACCACAGGCTGATAGCATTTCTTATTGGAGCAATGCATGCTCCTGGGGGAATTTTGTGCTATTGTGCAATGCAGAGTTTGCACAGAATTCCAGGTTTCCCCTGCAGAATTGTGGCTGCAGAGCTGCTGGCCACCACTAGGGGCACTGGACTCTGCAGAGCCCAGTTCACAGTGAGCTGAGCACCCAGCCAGGCGGTGATAGAGGCTGCATGCTCTGGCTGCCCAGTTTGATCCTCACTCTCCCAGGGACAGGGAAGTGCCTGGGAGACCCAGCTACGGCAAAGGGTGAAAAAGGGCAGGGCTGTACCACACCACATCCCCCGACAGGACAGTAAAGAAGCTGGGGGGAGTAAAGGCTCTGCCGGTGCAAATGTCTGGACTAGGGGGTGCCCCATGGCTTGGCTCTGGGGGAGAGGGGTGCAGGTGTCTGGGCTCTGGTGGTTCCCGCAGCTCGGCTCTGGACGAAAGGTGTTTGTGCTCTGGGGGACCCACACAGCCCCTTCTAGGACACCCCAACTTGGACCTGGGTTGTCGGATGTGTTTCTTTAACTCTCTGAAGAAAGTGCAAGTCCTGAGTTTTTCTGCATTGTGCCAGGGTAGAAAAATGCTCTGTTCAGAGCTGTGTGTACCTGAAAGTTGCAGGATGCAGTATTTTCTCCTCGTTTCTAGTGAAACCCTCCCTTCTCAATATCTTTTCCGTTAGTAATCTGCCTTTATAGCTAGCAGGCAGGAATTTTCAGTATAAAGTATGGGGCAGTCTCCAGTGTTTAGTCTAAGTCTTATGAGTGTATATGAAGCTCCTGGAGTCATGTGAATACATCAGAATCTTAACTTTCATTTAAAAAATAAAGTTAAGGTTCTAATGTTGTCGGTTGCAGAGAAGCTTGGAAAAAGTGACACACTTGTGGTGGAGGTAAGGAAACTCTGAACCAAGAAGGTAAATAAAGAAACTCCAAAATATATTTTAAAAAATTTAATGATTTTTAAGCCACCCACATGATTTTTGGTAACCTGATGTATGTTTTTAAAAGGATTGAGATTGGCAATATTGGATTACTTCTTCCATTCTTGATGAATTTGTAGGTCTGCAAACTAGGATAGCATTAAGATTTCTGCTCACTTACTGTCTGCCACTATAAGGTAAATTGTGCAATGTAAGTTTAACTTGTATATTTAAGACAGAGCGATTTGTTTGGATGCCTATGCCAACCCGGTATCCATTGGCTACAATGATTGTAATAAATTACCTGAGAGGGAAAAGAATTAACACTGTTTATTTACCAACTGCTTTTTTTAAATTGTTTAGACATACTTGTTTTCCCTCCCCCTTTGCCCCATAGTTCTCTTTTCCATTGTGCTGAAGAGGTTTGTTTTGATTTTAATTAAAGTAGTGCTATTTAGAGTTGAAGGCCCACTGACTTATTGATTTTCTCCCCTAAATAATTTAAAAGAAATCACAACTCTATCATTATTATTTAGTGTATTTTCATTTGACTTGATTTTTCTTTGTCTTTATGTTTGTATGCTGATGCTTTTTTCCTGCTGTGGGTATAAGATGTTTGCTATCTTAAAAAGATTTTGATCTAATTTTAAAAAATACTGTAGTACTTCTGTTTTTCACTGACTTAAACTGTGCTTGTAAGCCTGAAAAGAAATTATTTCTAAATTTGGAAAATATTGGTATCTTATATTCTGTTTCAGCTGGAGAAGGAGCAGCCATGGCATTTAAAATATATGTTCTGAAATATCTTGCTATTTGGGAGTGTAATGGGGTGGTATCCACCGTGAGTGCCCCCTGGCTGATTGCATGTGCCTGCACTTAGTCTGTGGTGACCTCTGTCAGTGGTTTTTCAAGCGCGTTTTCAGTAACTCAGACCTCTGGCTGACTCATGCGCACAGAGTCTGTATGTGAAACAAACCAGACCCCTTCTGGGGTAATCAGTCCACCAGGGGCCTATCCCAGTACCCCTCTGTTGGCATCCCTGTAGCTCTCCATGGGCTCAGTCCTTAAATAGTCCTGGCGTTGGTATGAGGCCGTACCCTGAAGCCCTCCCTGCCTCAGTCCCACAACCTCTTCTTGACTTGTCTTCAAATAGTTCCTCGACTGTGGTATGGGGTTGTGCCCCAGGGCTTCCTCCTTGCATACTCTTCATGCTTTCTGGGCCTTTCTGGCCCCAGTTGTTCTTCTGTCTTCAGTCCCAGCAGCCAGCCAGGAGCTCCCTCTTGCTCCCCTGGTTCCTGGCATCAACTGATCTGTCCATGGTCCTGCTGCTCCTTCAGCCAGCTCGGAACACAGTCCTCACTCCTCCAGCTCCAGGTGGCATCTCGCTGTCTCTAGCACTGCAGTTCCTTGGGCCCTGAGTGGCTACTCCCTGCAGCCTTTCTGATTGGCTGCTTCCCCACAGCCACTCTAGAGCACTTGCAGGAGTTCTCTACTGCACCTTTCTGGGATGGGGTATGGTAGGACCTTGAGGCCTCCACCAGGGGCCTCTTGCCCTAGTCCGGTAGTTCTCAAACTTTTGTATTGGTGACCCCTTTCACACAGCGAGCCTCTGAGTGCAACCCCTGCCTCCTTATAAATTAAAAACACTTTTTTTGTATTTAACATTATTACAAATTCTGGAGGTGAAGTGGGGTTTGGGAGTGGAGGCTGACAGCTCGCAACTGCCCTGTAATAACCTCATGACCCTGTCACAACCCCCAGTTTCAGACCCCTGCCCTAGTCCACCTTGTCACAGGAAATAATGTGTAATACCAGTGAGAGGGTTGCAAGTCGTTAATGGAAACCAGCATGGGGCTGAAATAATTGTTGTGTAATTTACGTTAAACACTTGGATGAGATATTTTTGTAGAGAGCACAACAGTTTAAAATGAAAATTGATCTTGCAACAAGTTGACAGCATGTAAAGTGCATCTATTACATGGTCCTTATTCCATAATTATTCTTTTAAATAAAAATTAAAATGATGAAACAAAATTCTCTCCCCCCCCCACCACTCCCAGTAAATCACATCCTGCTGCCATTGAAATCAATGGAAAGTACCATTGACTTAAATTGTGTAGAACAGAGCCGGGTACAAACTCCACTGAAGTCAGTAGAAAGACTCACATGGACTTCAGTGGGCTTTGGATCAGGCCCTATACACTTATCTTATTGTGAAGCTCTGCTTATGGCTCTGTAGTTAAGGTTTCAGATAAATTCAGTTGTGAGCCCTATTTCTAGCCTCCTTATAACTTTGGATATGGACACTGATTTGTCGAAAAAAATATGAGATTTTACTCTGAAGGCTATGGAGAAGTTTTCTGCCAAGTTGGAAGAAAATTCTTCGGTTGATGAGTAATAGAACACTCAAAAGAATACCTTGATTTGAAAACTTGCCTAATGCTTATTTGAGTTCCTCTAGTTAAAAACAAAACAAAACAAAAAAAAAAAAACTTACTACCCTTTCATATTTTCCAGATAGTTAAATCTTGAAAACTAGTACAGAGGTTGCCATTTGAAAGAAATAAGATGTAATTAAGTAAAATCACTAACGATTATTATATATAATGGTAATAGTTATAGCCTTTTGTGTGGGATAGTGTATTAGGCTTTAGGGTCCAATGTGGAGGTATAGATCTGTTTTGCTGACTCACTCTGGAAATCAGACCATCAGGGGTCAAACTGAAAAAGAAAATATAGTGGCACTCTTCCACGCTCTGCCCACAAAATAAATTGCCCACTTGAGATTCCAAAATCAGCTGCTGCTCTCAGAATTATGCAGATGTTCAAAATATGTTCACGTATGCTCTCTGGATTGTGCTCATCTGAGTGGATTTGGCTTTTTGATTGAGGAAAAATGTGATGGTAATCTCCTAAACCCAACCCACTTGTGGTGCCAAAATGAGCTTTCACTCACAATAGATTGTATAGACGTTCATAACATGATAGTTTTTCTTCTTTGTTCTATACTTTGATATGGAGTGAAATAGTTAATGTTGTCATTTTAAATGATCACCATAGGCATTGAGCTAACACCCATTGAAATGAATTGGGCAGTTTATACCTCTCGGAGCTCTTGTTTGAGGCTCTTTGCAAGCTCAGGTGGATATAGATTTATAGATTCCAAGGTCAGAAGGGGATTATTGTAATCATCTAGTCTGACTTCCTATATAACACATGTCATAGAATTTCCCCAAAATAAGTCCTAGAGCATATCTTTTAGATAAACACCCAATCTTCATTTAAAAATGGTTAGTGATGGAAAATCCACCCCAACTCTGGGTAATTTGTACCAGCGGTTGGTTAATCTTGTGGTTAAAAAAATGACACCGTATTTCCAGTCTATTTAGCTTCAACATCCAGCCATTGGATCACATTATACCTTTCTCTGCTAGATTGAAGAGTCCATTATTAAATATTTATTCCTCATGTCGACACTTATAGTATATAATAAAGTCACGCCTTAACCTTCTCTTTTTCAAGCTAAGTAGATAGACTCAAAGAGCACAATCACTATAAGCATGTTTTCTAATCCTCTAATCATTTTCTTGGCTTTTCTGTGAACCCCCTCCAAATAATCAACACCCTTCTTGTATTGTGGGCACCAGAACTGGACACAGTATTCCAGCACTGTTTTACCAGTACCAAATACAGAAGTAAAATAACTTCTCCACTCCTACTTGAGATTTCCTTATATAGTCCAGGATCACATTAGCTCATTTGGCCACAGGTCACATTGGGAGCTCATGTTTAAATGATTACCTACCACAATCCTGAAATCTTTTTTAGAGTCCTTGATAGTCACCCATCCTTTAAGTATGGCCTACATTCTTTGTTCCTAGATGTATACATTTACTTTTTGCCGTGTTAAAATGCATATTGTTTGCTTGCATCCAGTTTACCAAGCAATTCAGATCACTCTGAATCAGTGATCTTTTTTTCCCCCTTATTTACTCACTCAGTGTTTGTGTCATCTGCAAACTGTATCCATGATGATTTTATGTTTTCTTCTAGGTCACTGATAAAAATGTTAAATAGTGTAGGACCAAGAACTGATCGCTGCAGTACTCCACTGGAAATACACCTTCTCAATGACTATTCTCCATTTACAATTACATTTGAGATATATCAGTTAGCCAGGATTTAATCTATTTCATGTATGCCATGTTCATTTTATATCGTTCTAGTTTTTTAAATCAAAATACTGTGCAGTGCCAAGTCAAATGCTTTACAGAAGTCTAAATATGTTATGTTGACATTCTTACCTTTATCAGCCAAACTTGTAATCTCATAAAAAAAAAAAGATATCAAGTTAGTTTGACAGGATCTATTTTCCATACACCCATGTTGATCTGCATTAATTACGTTACCCTCTTTTTATTCTTTATTAATCAAGTCCTGTATCAGCCACTTTATTATCTTCCCCACTCTGAATCATTGTCATGCTGACAGGGTTATAATTACCCAGGTCTTCCTGTTTATCCATTTTAAAAACTGGCACAATATTAGTTTTTTTCCAATCTTCAGGAACTTCCCTGTGCTCCAAGACTTATTTAAAATCAACATTAATGATATAGCAATCTCTCAGCTGGCTCTTTAAAAACTCTGGGTGCAAGTTATCTGCTGATCTGCTGATAACCTGCTGATTTAAAAATGTCAAACTTTCATAGTTTCTGTTTAAATTCTCCAGAGCTACTGGTAAAATGGAAAGAGTGTTATCACCATGCGATGAGACTGTATCTTCTGCTTTTCCCCCAAATACAGAACAGAAATAATTATTAAACTCTTCTGCCTTTTCATTATTATTATTATTATTATTATTATTGATAACTTCAGTGGACAAATACCATTTTCAAGATTTATACTATATTTAAAAAAACCAGTTTCTTATTTTCCTTAACTCTGCTGGTCATGGATGTCTCCTTGTGTCCCTTTGCTTCCCTCATCAATTCTCTACAATTCCTAACTTCTGAAATGTATTCTTCACTATCAACTTCCCCTTTCTTTCATTTGTTATCTGTTATTTTTTCCTCACAACATCTATTATCAAGGTTTTCTTTGTAAGTACAACTTACTTTCTTTTAAAGCTGAGATTCTAGAGAGCAAGAAGGTGTATTTAGAGAGGAGCCAATATACTGTACTGCCATGTACCATCCATATTTGAGCCTTGTTTTCAGACAAATTGGGTCTTATTAGAACCAATTCATGAAGAGAAAAGAATAAATGGCTCACCAAGGTGAAAAAGCTGGAGGGAAAGACAGGAAGCCCTGTAAATAAAAGACTTGCAATAAGATAGTTTTTCTCTTTGGAAAAGTAAAAGGAAATGTTTAATTTTCAAAACATGTTGACCAGCTCTACTTTTGAATATTTTAGAAGAGCAATTCCAACACTGTGTATTGTCACATGCCTCACTAATTTGCCCCTTGTTCAAAACTGGGGTCTGACATGAAGAGGGGAAATAGATTTTCTTCATCAAGCAGCAGTAATGTTGCACTGTAGAGGAGGGTGTTTGATAATTTGTAAAAGTAGCCACTGCTTTCTAGTTCAATTCCCTTATGTGAAAGTGGAGTTCTGAGCCAGCTGGGTAGTTTACTCCCTAGGGCATTCTATGCCAAAAAATTACAAATTCTGCACCAAAAAATAAAAATTCTATGCACAATATTTTAAAATTCTGCAAATTTTATTTGTTAAATAAATGTGGAGGCTCCAGCATGGCACTGGGGAGCACAGGCCACTGGCTGCACAGAGGTAGAAGATCACTGTGCAGCTTTCCCCTCGGGACACAGACTTAACAGTGAGACTGCATCCAGCCCTGACATAGAGCAAGGACCAGGCTTGCCCCAGAAGCACCCTAGGTCCCTGTCCCTCTGTGCCAGGTGCATCAGATGTGGGCTTAGTGTGCGGGGATCCAGGTGTGGGTTGAGAGGGTTCTGTATGGGGCAATCTGGGTGCAGATGGCTCAGTGAGAGATCCGGGTGCGGGAGGATCTGGATGCACAGGGCATTTTTGGGCTGTTCTGAGTGCAACGATAATGGGACTCTGCAGGGAAGGTCCAGGTGAAGGTAGTTGGAGGTCAGCAGGAGGGGTGTCTGGGTGGGGGGGAATAGAGCTCAGCAGGGAGGTCAGATGTGGGGGGCTCACTGGTGGGGTCAAAATGCTGGGGGAGTGGGGCTCAGTAGCGTGGAGATCCAAGTGCAGCTGGTTGGGGCATGATACCATAGGGATGGCTTGTTGGGGTGGTCCAGATGAAGCGAGAATGGGTTATTGGAGGTTTCTGGGTGCAGGGGGGTTGAGGCTTGGTGGGAGGGTCTTGGTATGAGGGAGTATGGATGCACAGGGGTTGGGCAAATAGTGGAGCAGTTCCCTGTACAGGTTGGACACTTCTGGAGTAGACCATTGAGGGGGAATATTGATGCAGTTACCCTGAAACTGTGACAACCATCTGTCTGGTGCACATGAATGAAACCCATAATTCTAAATGTGGAAAACTAATATCAGTATTTGAATAAAATGCATAACAGTGCATTTTCAACTTAATTTTAACCTAAAATCTATTCTCAGCTCTCCTGCTGCAGTTTTAAAATGCGGAGGATAATTACACACCTTTTCTTGTGGGATATGGATTTTATTTTCATTGGAATTACCCTGGATTTAGCCTCTCCTTACCCTAAGGCTTTGATTCTCAGCCTGGGGGTTGCCAAAAGGGGTTAAAGAGTCATGAGCATAGTGTCTTTGGGCTTGTCTACATCAGAAAGTTGCAGCGCTGGTGAGGGAGTTACAGCGCTGCAACTTTGAAGGTGTACACATCTGCAGGGCACCACCAGCGCTGCAACTCCCTGTTTGCAGCGCTGGCCGTACTCCCGTTTTGTCTCGGGTGTAGAGGATCCAGCGCTGGTGATCCAGCGCTGGTAATCCAATGTAAACACTTACCAGCGCTTTTCTTGACCTCCGTGGAAGGAGGAAGCCTCTGGTAATCAAGCTGGTTTCCTTTCCCGGTTTGCTCTCTCGGTCCCGGAGCCACCCAGCAAACCGCAGGGAAGGAGACCTGCTTGCTCGGGGTTCCGGGACCAAGAGAGCAAACCGGGAAAGGAGACCAGCTTCGCCGCGGTTTGCTCTCGCGTTCCCGGAGCCACCCAGCAAACCGCAGGGAAGGAGACCTGCTTGCTCGGGGTTCCGGGACCGAGAGAGCAAACCGGGAACGCCGCGGTTTGCTCTCTCGGTCCCGGAGCCACCCAGCAAACCGCAGGGAAGGAGACCAGCTTGCTCGGGGTTCCGGGACCGAGAGAGCAAACCGGGAAAGGAGACCAGCTTCGCCGCGGTTTGCTCTCTCGGTCCCGGAACCCCGAGCAAGCAGGTCTCCTTCCCTGCGGTTTGCTGGGTGGCTCCGGGACCGAGAGAGCAAACCGCGGCGTTCCCGGTTTGCTCTCTCGGTCCCGGAACCCCGAGCAAGCAGGTCTCCTTCCCTGCGGTTTGCTGGGTGGCTCCGGGACCGAGAGAGCAAACCGCGGCGAAGCTGGTTTCCTTTCCCGGTTTGCTCTCTCGTCCCGGAACCCCCCTTGAAGCCGCCCAACAGCGCTGCAGTGTGGCCACATCTAACACCACTTGCAGCGCTGGTTGCTGTAAGTGTGGCCACTCTGCAGCGCTGGCCCTATACAGCTGTACTAATACAGCTGTAACAACCAGCGCTGCAAAATTTTAGATGTAGACATGGCCTCAGTGTCACGGAGTGTGGGGGAGACCAGGCTCTGCACTCCCAGCTTACTGCGATTCACTGTGACTCTCAGCCAGCCAGTAAAACTTAAGGTTTATTAGATGACAGGAACACAGTCCCAAGCAGGGCTTGAAGGCACAACCAGGACCCCTCTGCCAGGTCCCTCTGGGGGGAAAGGAGCTTAGCCCTCAGACTTGGAGTTCCCTGCATCTTCTCAGCCAGCCCAAACTGAACAGAAAACCCCCTCCAGCCGACTCATTCCCCTCCCCCGGCTCCTCCTCTCCTTTTGTCCAGTTTCCTGGGCAAAGGTGTTACCTGGCCCTACCCTCTTTCTGGCTGAGGTTACAGGCTCAGTATCGTCCCTCACCTGAAGTCATCCCCGGCTATCCCATCCCCAATGCAGACAGTCCCAGTGAAAATAGACATTCCCAGGTCAGTCTGCCCCGCTCCCTACTGCATCACACTTTGCCATATCGCTAGTTTGCTAGAACATCCCAAAATAGGAGTACTAGTATGGAAAAGGTTGAAAACACTGCCTTACTTAAGTGAGCTCTAATACTCTTACTGATACTTATAGATCCTCCATCTTGTTGCTTCTAAAGCATCTATATTAAATAAATTTGTTAGTCTCTAAGGTGCCCCAAGTACTCCTGTTATACTTAAAATCTTTGTTGCATGAAGGAGAAATTTGTACTCTGTGTTGTTTGTTCTCTGTCAAAATGTTCTGCTTCTAGTAAAAGCTGTTTTTTGCTGCAAGATCAGAAAGTTCTCGGTATCATTAGAAGATTCTATCCTCGATATAAGAGACTGAATTCTTCCAGCAGGGGAGATGAATTTGGGAGTTCAGATTTGCTCCTCTGGTGAAGGAGTGAATTGCATTTCTTTTATATCTAGAACTGAAGGAGGAGTGAGAGCTGTCATTGAAGACTTATCAATTGGCATTTTAGAAAGATATTTTACTATTTCTGCACTAATACTTTTAAATTAGTTTCTCTTTGTTGAGTTGGACATCTGTTGAAACAAGCAAGTAAATACATCATCTTGAGCAGTAAAGTCACTGGACTTTTCTCTAAAATATAGTTCTTAATAATTTAACTTCTGAATATTAATACTAATAGTTCATTATTCTGTAAAAGTTGTATGATAAACATACGTATTTTGCATTGTTTATTTCTCTCCGTGTTTTTAAGGCTGATAAAGAATTTGTATGGTCTTTGTGGAAACGCCTCCAGGTGGCAAATCCGGATCTTACACAAGCGATCAGCTTGGTGGTGGAAAGGTGAGCTTGAAGACTTTCCGTATTTTTTTTTTTAAATCAAATATACTAGATATCTCTTCAGTTTGATGCCACATGGTTTCATGTTTAAAAAACATTGTAAAAAGTCTTAAACTTCTGAAATTATCTAGATCCTTTAATTTGTAAGAATGGTATCTTGAAACTTTAAGACTTCCTAAAGTCTGAGATAGTTGGTTTTTTAAAAAAAAAACTAAATAAATTTTAAAACTCTGTGCTTTCATCCAGACTGCTCCTTATGCACTGAACAATGTTCCTAATCTTATGTATAAGGAGTCTATCCTCACATCCCTCAGATTCATTAGGTGTTATTCCTCTTTTTTTTAAAAAGAGCTGCTAATGGTGGCTAGATTGAATGGTAGTCAGTGACAGTTTTTATATACTGTGTACATACATGACTTACAGAATTTTAGGTTGCAAAATCAAGCACTCAGTAATTAGGTAATTCTAGAATTAAGGTTACCTGTGCAACTGTAATTCTGTTCCCTGATACATAAGCATTTTGGTGAGGTCTTTAATTAAATGATCACATACTGTTTTTTCCCACAGGTTCCCTGCATTATTCAGTGGACAGGATGGACAGTGCTAAGTGAAAGAGGCAGCTGTTCAACACTTCTTTCTATCTCCAAGCCCTGCACTGAATAAATAATATCTTATTTACTGATGGCATTCATCACCATAGTATCTGGTTCTTAGAAATATTAATGAATTTAGCGCCATAATATATGATTGCCTTACAGATATTAATAAATTTATCTGAACATTAGTTCTGTGACCTAGGGAAGTATGGTATCCGTATTTTGCAGATGGGGAATTGAGCCACACAGATACATATTGAGGTCAAAATTAGAAGAAGTGATCATTAAATGTTGGTGCTCAACTTAAGATAGCTGTGGCCTGACTTTCATAGAGGTTCTAATCACCTGAAGCTTCCATTGATTCCAGGTAGAGTTGTGAGTGTTCAGCACTTAAATGAAAATTTTGCCTCAGGTGTCACCCAGAAAGTAAGGAAAACAGTTATTGGCCACCTCTGAAAATTTTAAATTAAGTGAATTGCCCAACATCACGTAGAATGTCTGTGGTACAGCAAGATACAACCCAGTTCTTGTGCGTCCCAGTCTGGCACCTTAACCACAAAACCCCTTTTTGATTGTTGCAGTTTCCTCCCTTAATCACCAATCATCAGCATCTGCTGTGAATATGGCCTGGGTTCTACAGTCAACAGCTCACTCACTCTACAACCCTGTCTCATTTGCCATCCATCCTCTGCACTGAAAGAAGAAACGGTTGTGTAGTAAAAATAGTATGTGATCATATAGTTAAAGTTGACAGCATAATGCATACACACAAGGTGACATAAATTGATATTGCATGAGTAATGTGGCTGCATTAGAACATTCAGAAAATTTAGGAGTAATTCTAGAACAAGTTCTGCTATGTGTGTTCAGTTGATGACTCTTTATGATTAATAACATGTCCAAATCCAGACATCTTTTGATAGGGACAGAAGATATTACTCTGATCCCTGGACAATTCCCCTATCAAAGGTAAAGTTTTATTCCAAATCCCAGGCGTGCTAGAGCTGTAAAAAAAAAACAGTGGCAAAACTGTTTCTTGATAACTTCATTCTGGGAAATGGCGGAACCACTTTTGCTAAAAATTATTTATGTAAAAATATCAACCTGAGGCAGAGAGCAAACACAGAAAACTGAAAGATGATTGCATGAAAATCTTGGTAAAGTTCTAAGAAAGTGAAAACACGGAACTATAATGAGAAGTGTTATATAGGCTTATCAATAGGTGTTTGGTATGAGCCTCTCCCTATAATTATAAAAGGAGTGTGTGTGTATTACATACAAAAAACGCATTAAAAGGAAGTTACTTAGGGCAAAGACAAGCTCACAAAAGTTAGGAATTGCCATTAAGTTGTATAGACTGTAGTCAGATACTGAAATATAGTTCAGACACTTTTATAGTCTCTTGTCCTCCCTTCCTCCAACTCTTCTTCCTAGGATTTTTTTCACACTTAATTGTTGCCTCATATTTTAAATTCGTTAGTATGCGATTCAGGACAAGGACTGTCATTATATATTTGTCATCATGGCTAGCATGATGACATCCCAGTCCTAAATGGGGCATTTGGGTGTTACGCTAATATAAATTAAATATTTTATTACTATTTATTATTTCAGTTTTCTTATTACTATCATGAAAAACCTATGTGTTATCCTTTTATATATTCTATAAAAGAGCGTGGTAGGTAAGAAAACATTCCATAATATTATTTTATGGTGCATCTATTGATTTTACTGAAGTTGAAAATTGAAATCTGTTTTGGATTACTCTTTTTTTTTTTTTTTTTTTTTTTTTTTTTGGTCTCTGCAATGTTTGTTGTCCATTTTTGACTGTTGAGTCTCATATTCTGATTTTGTTTTGTGTGCAAAAGCGTGGTGACAGTACTGTTCATGCACTTCTCTAATCCTAAGTGCACTCTGTTGCTTCTATTTCTTAAAAGAATATTGTTTGATGCAGTAGAACTGCTGTTGTGAATTCAAAGGTATGAATGTCGAAGATGTATGTGTAATGTCTTTATGATATGTCTCCCTCATTTTCTTGGCCAGAGTTATGGAATTTCCAGTTGCCTCTGGAGCATTTTTTCCATATCTTAGCATAACTGCAGAGGATCCTGGAGCAGTATTTGGGTTTAGTTATTGCTAGGGATACCCATTCAGTGCAGATATGATTAATAAAACTCATAGCTTTGCACCTGATTATGGAGGTTTTGGTCTTTGATTTATAGAGTGCCTAGACTTTTCACTTTTTAAAACATTTGATCTTTTTTTTTTTTTTTGCTTGAAGGGCCGGTCCCCTCTCCAGCAATCGCTTATAGCACTGACTTTATATCTATACCTCTACATCTCTTTTTCTTCTTTTTGCTCCTGTAACTGGTTTGTCTGGGCAGTGCCTCCTTGTGGCCTGTCAGTATGATTCACTCGAATGTAGGTCCCTAATAGTTGGATGTTGACCTCACAGATCTGGTATTGTGGTACTGTAGCACTCTAGCTATGGCACACTTGAGTTCTACCCAGGAGAACAGTGAACATCAAATAAGGATCATCCACGGGTTCACTGGTGGGAGCCTGCTCTGGGCTTATCTCTGTATGGCTAGTCTCTTTTTGATAGTATTCCTGGGCTTAGTTTCCCAACCACCAAATGGCTTGTTTAGGTAGCAGGCTTCCACAGGGTCTTGCCTGGAAGCAGGTTTCCCTTACTGAGCAAGTAGAGAGCTCTGTCTTCTTTCCTGGTTGTGAAACTCTCAAAGGGGTACCCAGAACTGAGTTATCTTACCCCCCTGCCAGAGTGACAGAAAGACTTGCTTGTGCTTAATGTGATACCAGTTTCCTGATGCCACCTGTCAGCCACCCAAGTAATCTCCTCAGGGCTCTGCTAGCCCTTACTTTGGCTTGCAGGTTAACAATAGGTGCACCCTGAGTCACACTTGAAGTATCACCACTGTGGTATTCACCCCCTGGTTCTAGACACCCACAGATATTACCAGGTTTGTTATCCCCCTGGGGACAGTGTATACACAAGTTTGTTTGATTCAGCTGAGAATCCGTTCCTATATAATATTGCAGCATTGAGATATAGAGAAAACAATAATAAGTTTATTATCAAAGGTTAAAATTTAAGAAATAGTGAGTCACGATAGCAAGTGGAAATAGAATTGGTTACACGTAAAAGAAAATCATAAAATGCAAATCTGAGTCTGTACTTATCAATGGTTACTTTTCCTGTTTAATAATGTAGATTTTCCCGTAAGGATTCAGTCTTGTGCAGAGCTAGCTGCTTTTCAGTCAAACCAGAGTCCAAGTGTTCAGAAATAACCAGGCTCTTCAAGGGGTGTTCTCAGTGAATGGACAACAAAATGCCTCCTTGCATTGTATTTATAGTCTTCAAAGTAAATTCCTTCCCCCCTCTCCTCCCTCCCCCGCCCCGGACACAGGACAACCCCTGTGGTTTAGTCTCCAGTGTCTTCCCATCCCCCCGTTTGTTCTGGTTTGGACTTGCTGGTCTAGAAGAGTGAATCCTTTCCAATCGCCCTCTGTGTCACACTTGTCAGCCTGAACTGGGCTAGGTGTTCTCCTTTTAATTCCCCTCTACATGCTTGTCATTAGCTGCAGATGTAGGGGGGCACGATCAATTGAGTCCATAGGCTCCTTAACCCCCTCATTGCCAATGTGAGGCCCATGTGCCGCATTACAGCCCCCTCCCCAATTCCAAATCGACTTTCTCATCATATACAGCTCTAGTCTTCCAACAGCGTCTGACTTCTTGTGGCCTTTAGTTCTTCTACCGTCCCACATCTCTTGTCCTTTCAGAAAACTTGTCCTCCTTGTTCTTCTTTCCTCTACTTCAGGAACCAAGAACATTCTTTCTGTGCTCAAATGCCAGTATCACTTTCTCTCAACTCTAAGATGTTTCCTTTCCATTAGTGAGATTTCCAGGGAGTCTGCAGAACTACAATGCCGCATGGCTCAGCTGCTGGCTGGAAGATTGAGAGGAACGATATGAGATTACTATGTCTACCAAAGAAATACGGATTTAAGAAATTATGAAACATGGTGACTCAGTAAACCTGATAAGCAAACAATAGAAGCACTGAGTGAATCAGCAACATCTGAGAATCCTACACTACAGAGAAATGGGTATAAGGCAACAGATCGCACATGAGAATTATTATATCAACATGTCCTCTTTCATTTGAAATGCTAAAAGCATCAGTGAGCAGTATTAAATCTGACAATGAGAAAATCTTGATTCAGGGTTGAGATGTGTTCAACCTTTTTGTTCTTTCTCCTTGAGGCTATACAACATATATAGCACAAGTGTTTGCATACCTTCATTTTCCAATATATTTATGCCAACTACTAACTTTCAGTGCTCACTAAGATACAAGTTTTCATCACAGATCACAGGAGAGCTACTTATTTCCTTTCTTGGAACACATAAGAACTAGCAGGAAAGAAAATATCTCATACCCAAGATGTGATGAGTTTGGCAGTACTATACGGTGAAATTCAGTCCTTAAATAGGTGGATGAAGAAGGTAATTTTTCTGCAGGTACTGACAATATAAGAGATAAAAAGATGCAAATCTAAAGGTGCTAAAGTGCTCAGTTACAGCTTCACACAATACAAAGAAGATGGAATGATGAAGAGAAAATGAAAAGCATAAATTGGTAGGAACTGAGACTTCAGGAGTTACTAGTCCTACAAGCAAGTAATTGTATATATGTATTGTTAGATGACTTTGTTCTAGCAACTTCTCAGACCTATGTGGAAAAGTGCAATTGTTTGTTTTCATTTCATGTTAGAATTTTTTCAGTAATATTAGGATTCCCATTATTACTAACTTTACAATTTCAAAATGCTTTCATGCTCCCAAAATGGGAGTTCAGCTGCCCTAAAAATTTTAAAATTTAACTGGTACCTCACTGTGGCTGTAGTGTTAATTCCTGAAATACACAGAAGATATTTTATTTTTCAGCATTCTTTGCAGTTCTTATTCAGTGATTGTAACTACATTCCCCATTTAATATTCAGATGCAAACAAAAAATTATCTTTGCTGTGCAAATGAGAAAAGCCTTTGGGATATGTAAAAGCCTCCAGGTATTTTCAAACAAGCCATTGTAAAAGTATATCTCATGTTAGTGTACTTTCCAACTACTTTAAATACTATTGATCTCTGTATTATGTAAAAAGTATGCTATTTCTAGTTCGCTTGCCTTTTGAAACATTTATTTTTGATGATAAAATTAAAAAGGAAAAATGTTTTAAAAAGAAAAAGTATAAAGGTGCTAAAAAGTCCTGAGTTAACAGGTCAATCCATGTAGGCATTTAGTAAATATAGTTAGGGTCCATAGAATGATGGAACATCGCTGTAAATTTTAAAGAATATGTATAAGACCTTTTGATTGGAAGCCCTACGTAAGCCTTTTCTTATTTACTGTACACGAAATCTTGACAGTTTTTCCAACAATTCATTCTGATTTGCCCCCCCCCCCCCCCCCGATTCCCCTTTTTTTAAGGAGATACTACTGGATCCCTTAGTGGCTTTTAACGTCATTGACTGTGGTGCTGATACAAGACCTAACAGAAGTAAATGGGATAGCGTTATGCTAGATACACTTATTCCTATTGCATGGATCGCAAGGATTCCTACTTCTTCTCACTTAGAACCATAGGTGGAGTCTTGCAAGGCTCAGCAGTCTCCCCCTGCTCGTCACCATTTGAGATCTCTGAGAAATCTGCACTCCAGTGTCGTCATTCTTTGCACAGTATTTAAGTGAGCAATTCTATCTCCACTAATGCAAGCTCTGTCATCCCCAAGATGTCTCCATGTCTGGAAGAAAATGAGCAGATGGATCAAGAGAAGATCAGCCTTAGTCCGGGAACAAATGAAGTGGTGATAGTAGAATCAATTGGAGTAATTTGTTACATCCTTTAATTGCACCATGGATTTAGGATATCTGATCACATGTTTTCAAGAAGCTGTGAAGCATCGGGTCATGTTGGATTCCTTACGAATCCAAAATATGCAGATTTGCTGGAAATGAGGAACACGTCTGATGTTTTCCACTTCAGTAATCATTGAACTGGTGCATGTGTAGAATAGTTTAGATTGATGTTTATTAAGAAAATATTAAAGCAACGTAACTTGCTCATTCACTTGCATCTTTTTGAAGGACTAATACATCACATGCAGGTGGCTTTCCATGCTGTCTCATGCTATTGTTGTGAAAATAAGGAATAAACAGTGAAAACAGGAAGTGAATGACAATAGAACTAGGAAGAAAATAACAATTCATCACTTTTAAAGGACCATTACTATTTTTTCCTTTGTGTGTGCATGTGTGTGAATTTATTAAAACAATTAAAATTAGAATTTGTGTTTTAACTCGATTCCCCAATTATCACTCAACAAATTGGACAGAGTAATAGAGTATAACAGTGTAACCTTTCTATCTAAGGTCATATAATTGTGACTGTCTGTAGTTGATGGAAGTTTAATATCCTATTTCATTAAAAATTCTCAGAACATTGAACATAAGTCAACATTCCATGGAGAAGAAAGTATTATGCAGCTTGCACATGTGCATATCTGCATATCGGAGCACAAAATATTGACATGATAATTGCAGTCAAGCCTGAGTGAACAGTGGCCTGTGGGAATTCAGCTGGTATTGTACCAACTGGATGGCTGCTCAGGACACAGTTTGAAATGCAAGGTGCAAGTTAGCACTTTATTCAGCACAAGCAGGCATCATTTAAAAATCCTTGGGGGAAACCCTGGTGATGTGCAGATGTTAAAACAGTCTGTTCTGAAGTGCTGATATTTTTGAACACTGTAAGAGACTTGTGTATCTAGATGAAAAATGTTGGCAAAATTATTCACAGCAAAATATGATACAATTTTCATGCTTCACACGCTACACTCAATATAAAAACTGTAAAAAGTCTTCTATGTGCATATATTAAAATCAGACTGCGTAATAAATCACCTACTGAATAAAGTCACTGAACTTGTAAAAGGAAAAATTGGTTTCTTTAATGATGCTTTTCCATTATGAAACATGCAGTAAAATAGATAACAGAACAAGTAACAGATATAATAGGAGTATACACACATACGTTGATAACTTTTTTAGAATCTATGAAAAATAATTAAATTTCATAGTATGATATTTTTCTTTTTCCTGTTTTGGAGACAATCTGATTTTGCTTAAAGATTTATGTACTGGTACTTAATTTTGCAAGTTATAAAGAATTATTCAAGTAGGCTACATGATCACATTAGAGAAATAAATGGCCTTTAAAAATTGTAGCATGAATGGCATTCAAGTATGTATTTTCTTTTTCCTCACATATTTTCTAAATCAGTTTGAAGTACAACTCTCTAAGTATTTAAAAACAAAGGAATTCATTGCGCATGTGGCAATTATAAAATCTGGGTTGACTGTTAAGTGTTAGGTTTTGCACTCCTAGGATCTGAATGAGGAGGAATAGAAATTTCTTAGGATATCAAAATTAATCAGCCCTGTTTTTTCAACTCTTTCACTTACTGTGTAGTGAAAGGCACCATAAAGTTTCCAACTGAAAAATTAGGTATGAGACCAATTCCTGCTGCAGGTTCTGCGCAGGCACCAGGGTCGGCTTGAAATATTGCAGCCTTTCAAGTTTCTTTTCTCCCTCCTTCTCCAATTTCTAAATGAAAATTTAAAAAAAATTATATGTCCAGGGAATCATTTAATAATTTTCAATTTGATAGCCAAATAAATAGTAATGAGAATGTAGCCATGATTTTATTACACAATTCAGAGTCTCCAAACTTCCTTAGATTTTTAGGGGAAAATTTATAAAGGGGCTCTTTTTGTGCATTAAAAAATGGGCTCTTATAAAAATGTGATCCATACAGTAATCGAGATGAGATGAGCAATAAAACTATGGAGAGCTCTCCAAATAAACAGTCTCAGTCTTTTTATTAATTAAACCAGTTGCCATTAAATGTAAAAAATAGCATATCTTTATTTAGCTCAGATGTTTTTATTTTTTTCAGAAGAATGGTTAATTGAATGATTGATGCAAGCAAAGACCTATGGTAGAATCCAAAATATCTTTTTCCCTATTACTTTTACTACGGCTTTGCAAGTTTATTTTATGAAATATAATATTTTTACAAACTTCACTGAACTTTGCTTTTGAAAATCTGTGGGCTTTTGTAATGCAAGTTCTATTTTCACACCTCATTCATAGTTAAATGTTTCCTTATAGTCTCTAATATTTCATTTCTGACAAATCATTAAAAATGGGGCAAACCCCAGAAAATATGATACTGTCATGTTGTATAATGTATAGCGTGGGCCAGAACACAACAACATTTAGTTAATGCTTTAGAATAATATCACAGATTTTTGGCTTTTGGTGGATGGTGAAAGCTGAATGTGGATAATCCATGTGGCTAAATACAGCGATGTTAAAATTTTCAAATAGGTAGTACTCATGGGAAAAGTGATTGGAGCTTAAAACTTGTACGAATTGACAGCCTCTCTTCACTCCATTTTTCATCCTAAAGAAGTCTGCAAATATTCTTAGCTCAGATCATTATTGCTCATCAGTGGTTCTAATTAGCTAAACAGGAGTTTGTCTCAGTCATTGATCATCATCAACTTCTTGACAGTGCATGATTTTTTTTCATATTTTGGTGAACCTTTTTAATGTATTGTAAATGTATAAAGGGACCCAACGAAGATTTTTTTCTATATACCTGTTTCCTTTATAAAGAACAAGTTTTATTTTAGTCATGCTAATGGAACCTTATCCTTCAAACTGCAGCAAGCGATCCAAAGATACTATAGAACTGTAGCATACGGTAGTTTCGCCTAGTGTGTCTTTAGGGAGCATCCCTGTAATGAGTATTGGAAGTCATACTATACCGCCAGGAGGAGCTGCTGATAAAATTCCATAAAAGGCTTTAATTTATGCTGCAAGCTTCTGCTAACATCCATTGCATCTTTATATTACTGTAATAAGTTGTAGCTGTTTTCTTGTTTAGTAATTTGTGATAACTAATTGAAGCACATTTCTGTGGCATTATCCAAGATTACAGTATGTGTCGTCTTTGTAGCTGGAATAAAGAATACAAAACCCCTAACATTTTGAATTAATTATACACAAATATTTTTTCCACTTTTGAAATTGAATGTGGATCTGTGTTACAAACCTCATTGCTTACAAATTTTGTTAAAGGGTCACTATATTTGTTGAACCAGTAACTAATGATTAGGGAAAATACTGCACTTTATTAGCTATGCAGCTGGAATCTCAGGGGTGTGTGTGTGTATGTATATTATATATGTAATCTACAATTCCTTGCAGTGATAATACAGGACTCTTTCTCTTTCCGTCTAATCCCAGATTTTTCATTCTTAAAAATCTCTCTGGTACAGCTTTGTGCAAAAGTTACAGGGCTTCATAAATACTTGACTACCAATAAAACACTGGAATTAGCTGTGCACACACTTTTCCAGTGCTCCAGTGAAGCTTGTTTTCTTGCTTCATCCTTGATGGTTTTATTAATTTGCTTCTAATTCCCTCTTTAAAATCAAAACAAAAGCTGCAGAGTTCTTTTGGGGCTCACCTTAGGAAAACCACCCCCACCCATCATGTTTTCATATCAATTAGTCAAATTGAATGCAGGTTTAATAAATTTCCAAGTTATGATTGCAAAGCTTTATTAGAACAAACTAGTTAATTACCCCACTCTTTCAAAATGCTCACTGCTAACTGTGGTGTGGAAATGCCTGTATAAATGTGAGACAATTCATTACAGTGCACTAACTCTGCATTTATCATGAACTCTGGTATCCTCTTTCAAAGTGTATTAAGTTCAATCTGAATTGAGAGGTCGGTGTATTGTTCATGTGTGCACAATGTTGCCATGTATTACTTTGGCAGTCCTCCAATTGCTATTTCACACTGCTTTGTGGGTGACTGTTTATCTCTGTGCCCTCCACTGCATAGAATCAGCTGATCAGATGCCTCCCCCCCCCATTTAAAATTGGCATAGTGCCAGAATTTGCTCATTTGCTCCTGGATTCAAATATAACAGCATTGTTGTGATATTACTTCAGAAGCCTTCCGACATGTCTTGAGCAACCCATTGGAGCCACGCCGAGGCCCTAGATAAGACCTGACATCTGTAAAGAAGTGTTGGTGCAGAAGCTGTGTGGCCAGTCTCCAAAATAAAGATCTTTTTGGGAGACATTGCTAAGCTAATATCTGCAAGGATCACAACCTGGAGGTCAACCATTGCTGGAAAAAAGAGGAAACAGCTCAAGAAGACTTATATTAAAACCAAGGATACCAGGGCAAGGTCCAGCAGTGAAAACCTGAGGAGCTAGACAGGATTTTGAGCAATTATACCACTACTGAGCCCAAAGAGGTTGTGGATCCTAATCCTCCTCTGTGGCTCCTCCACCAAGAATGAATATCAACAGTCATTGGAGGAAGAACGAGAGGAGGACAATGAAGAGCTGTTCCCAGAAAGCCAGGATCCCTTTGTGACTCAGGACCCTGATGGTAGCTGTGTATGAAACGAGTCTGATTACCAACCAGAAACCCAGGCCAGGACTGAGGAGCAGATCCTATTGAGGGAACCTTGTCACATAAGTATCTATCTTTACAATTTATTATTATGCTATTACAAGTTCTAACTTGGGTTCCAAGTGCCCCAGGCTTGTAGCCATTTTTGGCTGTTATGAGCCAAGAGCCTTTCCAAGTCTCAAGCCTCTGCCTCTCTCTCAAAACTCATGCTGTCCGCTCGCCTTCCCCACCACCCATTTTCAGAATGGCAGCTGCTCTGGCCAGGCACACGGCTTCTCTCTCATACTAAAACTGCGACCATCATCCTTTTTCAAACCCATGCCACTAAGGGTACATACCCATCTACCTATTTTCTTTCTCTCTTCCTGCATGTGTACTGCCTATTGAACACCCCCAACTCCCCACTGTTCACCCTGCTCAAAATGGCAGCCAGCACCACGGAGCAGCTGCAAACTCTACCTGTCTTCCCTTTCCCTTCTGCAACATAATCACAAAATGAAAACATTAAATTTGTGCAAAATTCAACAGTACTGAGACAGTGGATACAGGAAAAAAGTTTGGTTGATGTTCTCAGTTTACATGAAGGAGCTATGGGCTTTGCATGTCCATACAGGTACTAAGGACTACAGGTCCCTGCCGAGATATAAATGTCCTGTAAAAGATCTTTATATTAGGCATAGTAAAGCTCTTAATGGCTTTTCACAGACTTATATAAAGATGGGGAACAGTAAATGCTTCAGACAATCAGTGCAGAATCCTGTCTGTTTTTCTGTGCACTTTCATCATGTCTTCAGGGGAGATAAAGCAGAATCTAAAGCTGAGAAATTACTTGATTTTGGTCCAAACATTATGCAGGAGAGGTGCATGGTAATTTCCCCCAGTATAACTTACCAGTTGCCTTCCACTCCTGCAGCACTTCCGGGGGCACCATCTTGGTGAATAACTTCACAGTGTATCTCACTGGTCTCCCCTTTGCCTTTATGAAGGCGGCCATTCTCTGCCTCCTAGTCACCAGTCTCAGTGTAATACCACTGAGAGTCAGGACAGCTTAAAGGAGATGTTGAGGGGATTACTATTCACCTACTAACTTATCCAACACTAAGCACCTCCGAAGCACAGCAAAACTGAAAAGCCAAACCAGGAACATAGACTCATAGACTTTAGGGTCAGAAGGGACCAATGTGATCATCTTAGTCTGACCTCCTGCACATCTCAATCCCCTCTTACTTTCCCAGCTTTCAGGGTACAATGGCAAACCCAAACAGAATATCCTGCTGTCATGGTATAATTCCCCACTCTGAACCTTAGCATCCAAAAGATGGGGTACCAGCATGAATTCCTCTAAGCTCAATTATCAGCTTAGTACTTGTAGCGCTGCCACCAACCAGGAATTCCAGTGCCTGGTACACTCTGGTCCCCCCAAAACCTTGCCTGGGGACCCCCAAGACCCAGTCCCTCTGGATCATAACACAAGGAAAGTAAACCCTTTCCCTCACCTTTGCCTCTCCCAGGCTTCCCCTCCCTGGCTTACCCTGGAAAATTACTGTGATTCAAACTCCTTGAATTTTAAAACAGAGAGGAAAATTCACCTTTCCCCCTCCTTCTGTTTTCCCCTTCCCAGACTCTCCCTGAGAGAGAGAATAATCCTAACACAGAGAGAATTTAACCTTCGTCTCCTCCTTCCTTCCTTTCTCCCCACCAATTCCCTGGTGGATCCAGACCCAGTCCCCTGGGGTCTCACACCAGAAATAAAAAAAAAACAATCAGGTTCTTAAACAAGAAAAGCTTTTAATTAAAGAAAGAAAAAACAGTAAAAATTATCTTTGTAAATTTGAGATGGAATATGTTACAGGGTCTTTCAGCTATAGACACTGGGAATACCCTCCCAGCCTAAGAATACAAGTACAAATTAAAATCCTTTCAACAAAATACAAATTTGAATCCTTCCAACCAAATACACATTTGCAAATAAAGAAAACAAACATAAGCCTAACTCGCCGTATCTACCTAATACTTACTATTCTGAGTACATAAGAGCCTATATCAGAGAGATTGGAGAGAAACCTGGTTGCACGTCTGGTCACTCTCAGAACCCAGAGAGAACAACAACTAAACACTAACAGCACACACAAAAACTTCCCTCCCTCAAGATTTGAAAGTATCCTGTCCCCTGATTGGTCCTCTGTTCAGGTGACAGCCAGGCTCACTGAACTTGTTAACCCTTTACAGGCAAAAGAGATATGAAGTACTCCTGTTCTGTTAACCCTTATCTGTTTATGACACCTGCACAACCAAAAATCCCAAATTACTCTTCTTAGTGTGCACACCATTTATTATCTCTGAGGTTCCTCTAAGATTGAGAAGAATCTCAGTGAAAGGAAATCAGAAATGCACACTAAAAAAGTGCTATCATAGCCCCTCTGGAATATGCACAATAACTGCTTGTTTTTCTTCCTACTCCCCCACCCACTGCATCTACAGCACCCTGATCCTCAAGAATGGGTGGTTGGCTAAACTGAGGGGGAAGAAACAGCAAACTTGGGATAGAATGTTCTCAAACCTCACTGCAGACTTCACAAAATCCATGAAAGCAATGAAGAGGTGGAAGTCAGAGAAGGAAAAAGAAATGAACTATCTAGAGCGATTGGTGGAGTGGTCAGAGACAGTGTGGCTATGGCAAAAGACACTGTGTGCAGAAAGAGAGGGAGCTGCAGGAGCCACTGCTGGAGGCAGAACCAGAACGTTCCGCTGGAGCACGTGCTGCTGTTAGGGCAGTGGGCAATGCATAGCCATGTTTTGCTGCCCCTGGACTGTACAAGATACTGGGAACACCAGGATCAACTCCCCTCTATGCCCCTGCAGCCGTGCTCTCAGAGGACATTCTTAGGCCTAAGTTCAGGGTAGTAAGAGCAATTGCACTTCAGAGACCAGCTCTTTTGAACCAAATAATGTCCTTTATAACTTTGAGCCCCGACACTCAACGGATGGCTCAAGAGCAAGAAGAGGCAGAGGCAAGGCCTTTACAATCTGTTAATCAACCCTCACCCCCATTGTTGTGTTCTGCTGTCCACTGCTCTGCTTCACTCTAAAGTTTTGTTTCATTATTATTTTAATTAAAGGTTTATTTCTGGTTGTTAGATAATAGGTTGTTGTTTAATAATAAAAACGTTAAAATTCATTCACTAAGAGTCAGCAATTCATTCTACACAGAAAACGCAGGCATTTTGCAAAGGTCATCATTTTTTATAAAAGTATCAAGGCACAGACACAAGATAAAATATGGAGACTCACAATATGCCACTTCTACCACCCATAATAGTGACTGTGCTGCTCACAATCCGTTCCCCCTTCCCTCCTCCCACATGGGAGAGCGGCTGGATGTAAAGCTGCCCATTTTCAGGCTTGAGACTCAAAGTAAGGGCCATAGGCATCCATGACAATATTACCCTATCTGTTTCCATTTTCTGGTGGACACATTGTTGGTTGCTCAAACAACTGAGCAAGTCACTACACTTAAGTCTCCCACCCATCATAAGCCTTTCTTCCTTACTCTCACAAATATTGTGCAAAATACAACATACAGCTATAAACTTAGGCAAGTTTTTTTTCCAGCAGCTTCCAACGTATTCCACAAGCAGCTCCATGTTCCTTTCAGATGGCCAAATGCCCACTCCCCTGTCATTCAGCAAGTCAACAGTAGTTAAGTACTTCCTCCTGTGAATGGCTTCATTAGCTAGGGAAACCGAGGATAAACTGGGTTCCCCAGGATAACCATCTGCACAGTATTAATGTGGAGCATTATGGAGTCCTAGGGCAAACTGTCCTTTATTCATTAAGATAAATAGAGCTGAGTTTGGAAACATCCTATCAACGTGGACCTTTCCAAACTACCTTGCCATGGGGAACAACCAGCTCCTGCAGTACGATGGAGAAATAACCCCTTTCTGTTTATGAATTCTGAGTCCTGGTGCAGAGGGTAAATGATAGGGATGGGGGTCTCATCAATTGCCCTAGTACAATTTGGGAACCCCATTTGTGCAAAGCCATCAATTATGTCCTGAGCTAAGCTTTATAACCCATTGCAACACACCTGCATGACAATGGCCTCAACAGCTGATCTTCCTATGCCAAATTGGTTGGCTGTGGACCAGTAACAGTCAGGGGCAGCCAACTTCGAGATGTCAGTGGTGACCCACTTCTCAATAGGTATAGGGTACTGCATGTTGATGCTAGCACGGCTGCTCCAGTACTAGTTCAGCATATATCTCAAAAAAGGTTGCCCTGGCCATTCTGAACTTCTCTTTCCACTGCTAGTCATCCCAGATCTGCAGAAACATCCTTTCCCAGCAGTCAATGCTGGTTTCTTGAGCCCAGAAACAGCACTGTACCGTGTGAAGCTGCCCTATGAGCAGCACCTGTAGTAGCAGTTGCTTGTTGTCCTCTTCTCCTTGTCCACATTCTCCTTCTTCCTCCACCAAAGCTGCTGCTGTTGCTGGAGGAGCTACTGCTGCAGCCACATCATCTGCTCAGTGGTGTGGCAGGCAAAGTCTAAAACCGAACCCACCTGGCTTCAAGACCTGACGTACAGCCCAGCAGTTGGGGAAGAGGGTGATTGTTACGCAGAGAAATGGAAAGGACAGTGGAAGAGAGACTGAAAGTCAGTGTGCGTTGGAAGATTTTTGGAAGAATTAGATGGAGAGGGAGGAAGAAGAGCTGACGGTAAAAGTGCATTTTGAATAAAATTGGAATTGACAAGGTTTAAATAAAACTCGAGTACTGAGAGGGAGAAGAAGAGTTATTAATAGATTAGCAGCAACTTGTGCATAGGTATGGATTGGAGTTCAACCAATTGGAATTAATATTGGAACCATTGGTGTTAATTAGACTCATAGATTCTAGGACTGGAAGGGACCTCGAGAGGTCATCGAGTCCAGTCCCCTGCCCTCATGGCAGAACCAAATACTGTCTAGACCATCCCTGATAGACATTTATCTAACCTACTCTTAAATATCTCCAGAGATGGAGATTCCAGAACCTCCCTAGGCAATTTATTCCAGTGTTTAACTACCCTGACAGTTAGGAACTTTTTCCTAATGTCCAACCTAAATCTCCCTTGCTGCAGTTTAAGCCCATTGCTTCTTGTTCTATCATTAGAGGCTAAGGTGAACAAGTTTTCTCCTTCCTCCTGATGACACCCTTTTAGATACCTGAAAACTGCTATCATGTCCCCTCTCAGTCTTCTCTTTTCTAAACTAAACAAACCCAATTCTTTCAGCCTTCCTTCATAGGTCACGTTCTCAAGACCTTTAATCATTTTTGTTGCTCTTCTCTGGACCTTCTCCAATTTCTCCACATCTTTCTTGAAATGCGGTGCCCAGAACTGGACACAGTACTCCAGTTGAGGCCTAACCAGCGCAGAGTAAAGCGGAAGAATGACTTCTCGTGTCTTGTTTACAACACACCTGTTAATGCATCCCAGAATCATGTTTGCTTTTTTTGCAACAGTATCACGCTGTTGACTCATATTTAGCTTGTGGTTTACTATGACCCCTAGATCTCTTTCTGCCATACTCCGTCCTAGACAGTCTTTTCCCATTCTGTATGTGTGAAACTGATTGTTCCTTCCTAAGTGGAGCACTTTGCATTTGTCTTTATTGAACTTCATCAGGTTTACCTCAGACCATTTCTCTAATTTGTCCAGATCATTTTGAATTTTGACCCTGTCCTCCAAAGCAGTTGCAATCCCTCCCGGTTTGGTATCGTCTGCAAACTTAATAAGTGTACTTTCTATGCCAACGTCTAAGTCGTTGATGAAGATATTGAACAGAACCGGTCCCAAAACAGACCCCTGCGGAACCCCACTTATTATACCTTTCCAACAGGATTGGGAGCCATTAATAACTACTCTCTGAGTACGGTTATCCAGCCAGTTATGCACCCACCTTATAGTAGCCCTATCTAAATTGTATTTGCCTAGTTTATCGATAAGGATATCATGCGAAACCATATCAGATGCCTTACTAAAGTCTAGGTATACCACATCCACCGCTTCTCCCTTATCCACAAGACTCATTATCCTATCAAAGAAAGCTATCAGATTGGTTTGACACGATTTGTTCTTTACAAATCCATGCTGGCTATTCCCTATCACTTTATCACCTTCCAAGTGTTTGCAGATGATTTCTTTAATTACTTGCTCCGTTATCTTCCCTGGCACAGAAGTTAAACTAACTAGTCTGTAGTTTCCTGGGTTGTTTTTATTTCCCTTTTTATAGATGGGCACTATATTTGCCCTTTACCAGTCTTCTGGAATTTCTCCCGTCTCCCATGACTTTCCAAAGATAATAGCTAGAGGCTCAGATACCTCCTCTATTAACTCCTTGAGTATTCTAGGATGCATTTCATCAGGCCCTGGTGACTTGCAGGCATCTAACTTTTCTAAGTGATTTTTAACTTGCTCTCTTTTTATTTTATCTTCTAAACCTACCCCCTTCCCATAAGCATTCACTATGTTAGACATTCCTTCAGACTTCTCAGTGAAGACCGAAACAAAGAAGTCATTAAGCATCTCTGCCATTTCCATGTTCCCTGTTACTGTTTCTCCCTCCTCACTGAGCAGTGGGCCTACCCTGTCCTTGGTCTTCCTCTTGCTTCTAATGTATTGATAAAAAGTCTTCTTGATTCCCTTTATTCCCATAGCTAGTTTGAGCTCATTTTGTGCCTTTGCCTTTCTAATCTTGCCCCTGCATTCCTGTGTTATTTGCCTATATTCATCCTTTGTAATCTGACCTAGTTTCCATTCTCCTAGTTTCCAGTTAGGGTGACCAGACAGCAAGTGTGAAAAATTGGGATGGGGGTTGGTGGTAACAGGAACCTATGTAAGAAAAAGACCTAAAAATCAGGACTGTCCTTATAAAATTGGGTCATCTGGTCACCCTAGAGTTAATATTTAGCATTCTCTAAGTTAGAGGGCTAGACAAGATCATATCTGGCAAAGGAGGTAGGAGTTTTTTGTGTTTAAAAATATTTATATTTGTGTCTTGTCTGTATTTCATATATCTTTTCCCTATCTATATTGGGAATATGGGGATATATATATATCTATATATGGGGATATATATATCTATATATATCTATATTCCCTATCTGAATTCTAAGGGAGCTATCTTTTCATTTGTCTCTAAAGCTTCTAATAAACTTCAGAGCACTGTTGACCTGATCCAGCAAATAAGCACATGCTTAACTTTAAATATGTGAGTAGACCCACTGGAAATTAAATTGATGGCCCTCTACTTTGATTGCCTCGTTACCATGTAGACAGATCTTGTGGCTCTTTTCTCCAGTATTAAAACTGATCTAACTTGCCAAATTAGAACACAGAGCTGTGCTGGCAGGAGGACCTAGTGGAGAAGCAGCTATACCAGCAAAGCTGCACTTTTACTGGCATAGCTTGTTTCACTCATAGGAGTAGTTTTATTGCCTGGCATAGCATAGCCAGGTTAGCTGCATCCATGCTAGAAGTGCTTTGCTGGTATAGCTTGCTGGTATTTCTATCCTGATAAAGTGCTTCTAGTGTTGTAGACATGACCTATGTTTAGTTTTCTCTTTTCTGTTTGTGATGGGAGTATTCCTTGAGTAGAAACTGTAAGTTTTAGACCAACGGGAGTAAAACATAGATGCTGACGGATTTTGCAGAGGCTGGAACTGTTTCTATTATTTTTTCACTGTTTAGTTATTTATGCTATGCTTATCACTGTAATAACTACCAATCTTAATTATATCATAAGTTGAGCTCAATTTCAAATAAATTTCCTAAAAAAATGCTTGTATATGTGAGAATTAATTCTGCCATATAATCCATACAGTTTAACTATCCATACAGTTTGCTATATTTATTTGTTGAATACTAACACTGGGCATGAACCAAAGTCCGCTAAAGTCAATAGAAGTCTTTCCACTGACTTCCGTGGGCTTAGAATCAGATCCAGTGTGCTCAGCACTGTATAGGCTATGGACTAGACAAGGTCTTTTTTGAGGTGCATACAGTCTAAATCAAGGAGCAATATACAACTAGTCAAACACACAGAGCACTGCGTGACCAAGAGATGAACCTCAAAGTTTCTGTTTGGTCCTACTTACACCCATCTCAGAGCTGGATAAACTTGAAATGCAAGGTTTTCTGATATTGCTTGATGAATATCTTTTAAAAACATTTTGCATTAATTCTAGAAAGCCAATAAAGTAGATAATACTCTGCTTTTAAGTATGGCTCCGAAACATAACTGATAGGTCTGGGTTCTTGTAGTGCTTATTTCTCACCAAAATAACCGTTTGGCTTACAACTTCTTCTGCTGAGGTAGAAGAAGGTTGCTCACGCTGACAAACTTTTGGATCTTCAAAGATGCTTACTCAGTGTAAAAAATTTCCCCAGATAGAATTAACACTCTGTCTGCAATCAGAATCAGATGGGAAGTTTTAGCACTCCTGGGACTTTGAGAGGACATCGTGTTAGACTGCATTAGGGCTCGGTACATTTTGAGCTAAAAACTTCCAGTTGTTGACAGCCTTAGAATAGAACTTCTGTGGGTGCTGAGTTAAAATAGGCTTGTGCCACAATGTATGCTATCCTTTTTAAATTTCCCAATATGGAACACGGGAGGGTTGCACAATTCCCTGCTTTTATGGGCCAAGCTCATTGCATACACCAGGGGCTTCTTGTATTCCTCTCTTACCTCCTACTAGCACCCCTGTATGTCTACTTCCCACCTGCTCTATTTCAGGGACTCCCTGGAATCGCACCTCTCATCATGCCACGGACTCTGTGTCCCCCCTCCCCAAATACTCTTCTCCCCCATTCCAGAGTTATCATATCTCTTCCCTATTCCTGGGCTCTGTGTTCTTCCTTCATTCATCCTTTCTTCCCATTCTTATGTCTTTTCTGTTTGGGAAATAAGTCGCTGAGAATGTTATATGCAGTGTTGTTGTAGCTGTGTTGGTTCCAGGATATTAGAGAGACAAGGTGGGTAACATAATCTCTTTTATTTGACCAACTTCTGTTGGTGAGAAAGAGAAGCTTTGGAGCATACATAGAGTTCTTCAGAGTGTTAACATTTTTACAGTCGATTGAGATGAAAGGCAGACGTCTTGTTATGATAGAAGGTCTTAATGGCTCCATCAACCAGTTTGTTGATATATAGACAGTTGCAGACCTGATTACAACTGATGGTCTGCTAACAAGATGCTAGGGGCTCTGTGCATCCGGTTTTCTGATTTTCACCAAAATCAATAGGGTCCTGCCAACTGATGACTAGACCATTACCTGAAATGTTGGTATTGATTGGATCAGCATTCAAAAGTGATTGTGTTACAGACAAACAGAAAAATGCCATCAAGTTGAGTGGGAGATCTGCCAAATTAAGGTTTCTGTGTTGCTAACAGAAAAAAAAGAGTTTGCTCATTATATAGCTGAATAAACCGTGTCTTTTGGAAGTAATGCTGACGATTTACGTTAGGTTTTCTTTTATGATATTTCAACTCCTGGTACGCCTGTTTCTTTAGAATAAAGTTGTCTTAGCTGTTTGCCAATGTAATTTGCTGTCACTTGCCATATGCTCCCTGATTAATTCCGCAAGGGCTGTCAGCCTTAGATAATTTAATTTTCTGTGCTTTAAAATGACATTCATTATCAGGACATGAAAAATTCAAATGATTAACTGCAAATTATGACTAATAAAGTGTCTATTTTTTGTTTCTAGAGAAAAGCAGAAAGCTGAAGTCAAGGACAGGAAAGTATTAGAAATTTTGCAAGTCAAAGACAGCAAAATACAGGCACTGGAACAGGTTAGTATGTTTTAAGTAAGTACACGAGGAATATAGTTGTTATAACTTACTTCTAATCAGTATTATTTGATTTGCTAATGTGTTAAAGTAGATATTTTAGATCACTGTGCTCTAAATGTAGGTTTAGGTCCTAAGGGCCTCAGAGAAGATCTCTTCTTCATATATAACACAACACTTGAGCTCAGATGAGGTGCATGAACTAATAATCCTTTGGCTTAAATGGGTAGAGATGTGGACAAGATCTTTTCAGAGAAAGGTTGTCAATTCCAGTTCTTGCCTCCCATACTAGTCTGCCAAAGCCTGAATTTGTTGACCTTCAAGTCAATGTGGAAAGCTCATATTTTTTCTTCCAGTCTTTTTATCGTAAAATAGACTGTGGGAAATTCTGGTTTGGGAAGGTTTGGAGATGTTTCCTTATTTTTTGACAATTGTCTTTTTTTTTAATTATGTTTGCTGGGATAGCTCACATTCTCAAATAAATTGGAAGGATAAATGTGCATTGGCTTATATTTGTGGGAGAATGTACCAGACCTAAATGTAGTACCACTTGTGTATTCTAATGATAATAATGTTGAGTAACATTTAGCAGCCTAAATCAAATGCTAGGATAAAAGAATAATGATAAAACATACTGGGCATAAACCATTCATGTTGTCGCTTACATTCTTCACAATTGAATGTTTTAAATCAATAAAGAGAAAGGAAAACTGTAAGTGTTGAACAAAATCTTTTGTTAAAACTGAGGAACCACAAAAAAGTTGAAGCTGTTTTATTTATTTTGAAAACTTTTAAGCTCATAGTCAAAACTCTAAGCACTGTCAAAAAACTTGATACAATAATAATAAAATCCAAAATTAGATATTAAAAAAGTCTTGCAATAACATCTACAAAATGTAAGAGGACAAAACAGTTCCCTCTTAACCAATCACGCCATAACTCTCAACTCACTACCTTCTCAAAATTTTCAGGGGAAAAACAAGCCTCGCAACATATCCTGAAGATTAATAAGAAAAGACCTTTTGAGATCCAGGAGGGATGGAATCTTGCTTTTAAATGAAAGGGGCATTACTTTGCTCCTCTGTTGATTGCAGCTCTGATGATATCGTAATGGGAGATAAATAGTCTCTCAGGGTGTCTCTAAATTAGCAAAAATTGGACCCATAATTTGCAGTTTCTTCAGTGGTAGTAAAGGTGGCTAGCCCATTGCAGACAGGGCTCTAGAAATGTTACCAACCTGTTGTTTGTTCCTGTCAGATTAGTTTCTGCCCCTTCTTCCACTTTGGCCAGCAATGATGGCTGGCTGCTGACCAGACTTTATGCTCCCCACCATCTGTGAGAGACATTATTTCCTGGAGCTCACTCTGGGGTTATATGGCTGTTTACCACTCCATACTCAGGACCTTAATGGCACCATGTAGCACTTGATAATAGCTAGCTCATCTAGTGCTTCTGTGTATGCTATTATTGTTAAACTATTATGTACTGATGTAGTACAACCAACTGATATATTTGCTTTATCTTTGTAGACCATATAGAAAATATCTATATAAAAAGCACAAAAGGGCAAGAGCAGAAGCAATGACTATTATAAGCACATTGAAATATAACTTAAAGTACACGTTTGACTTCTTGGAGTTTAATGAATATTTAATTACACTGCTCTACAGCCAAAATGTTTCTGAAATAAATGTAGTCCAACTTTACTAATTCTGGTTCACTGAGAATGAAAATGATGCTTAAAATTGTGGATTGGCTCTAGTTTTCAAGATATGCTATTGGGTCAGTATATACGACCCTTGACTTGGGAATGGCAGAGGATAAGTGAGTTATAAAGGGAAGAGATCTCAATTTAAACCAGAAATGACTAAAATACATCTTTGACTGGATCTATGAATAAATCTATGACTCTGTTTGGACAGTACTTGCTTTTTAGGCAAAACAATGAATGATGCAATCTGAAACTGGTATTGCATCATACATGATATGAATTGCATCATGTTATTCCTAGAAGTCATGGATGATGCAATCATAACGAAGCTTACATCGCTCTGTTGAACAAATTGCCCTATATCAGCTCTAGAAATCATACAGTGTCGTGCTCTCTTATTTGTCAGTGTTTGATTTTGCAAAGGGACACATTTCTGTTTAGCCAAAGTGAGCAGAGATGCCTCGTACTTATGTGAACAGAGCAGATAACTTCTGCTATGTTTGTGGTGAAGTGACTTTTGCATCACAAAAGCGCAGTATAACCACTATGGTTAAGAAAACCTATCACCTTTCTTTTGGCTGCAAAATTGGAGATCAAGACAAGAGGTGGTCCCCACACATATGCTGCAACACTTGTGCAACAAATCTTCACCAGTGGTTGAACAGGAAAAGGAATCTATGCCTTTTGCAGTGCCAATGCTTTGGAGAGAGCCAACAGATCATACCAGCAATTGTTACTTCTGCATGGTGCCTCCAGTTGGGAAAGGTGTGTCAAAGAAGAAAAAGTGGACTGTGCATTAGCCAAACATTCCATCAGCTATACGCCCAGTACCCCACGGAGAAGGACTGCCGGTTCCTGATGCACCAGAATCATTCTCACTTGAGTCAGATGAGGAAGAGGAAGAGGGTGAAACTTCTGGTCCTGAACCATCAATGTCACAGGACCCACATTTTCTCCCATCCTCTTCCTCTGAAGCACACCTCATAACCCAAGGTGAACTGAATGATCTTGTCAGGGATTTGGAACTACCCAAGATTAAGGCAGAGCTGTTGGGCTCCAGACTACAGCAGTGGAATCTCCTGGCAGGCTATCAGGCCAAATGGAGCCCATCAATGCTTGCAGACTATTGCTGGACAGTGACAAGAGATGGTCCATTTAATGAATACAAGAGACAAGCCAAGAAGCGCGGAGTAGACACCGAATAGGACTAAACTATGTACATAATAGTTTTTTGCCTTTTGTTTCATAATAAATTTTATTTATATAACCCTTTTGCTGATTTTTCAAGTGTTACATAAACAGGACAGGTGAAATATTATCATGTAAAGCAACCATAAACACATGAAAAGACCTAGGTTTACAATTTATGATTAAAACTCTACTATCTACGCAATATACATAGACATAAAATGTAAAAACTTAAATATCTTAGAAACAGTAGCCAATCAGTTGATTTAATTGTCATATTTGAATTCAGCACATCAAAATACATAATAAATATGACATTTTATCTCTGAAGCAGATGACTTCTCAAAAATTGTAGACCAGTGTTGTTTGTGACTGCGACGGGTGCACCAGGTCTTTTGAAGACCCCTGCTTGAGGTCTCGCGATCCTACCATATCCCGCCTCAGAAAAGGAGCAGTGAAAGTGGGTCCTCCAGGTCCGTCTATGAAAGGCTGCAGAGAAGAAGTCATTCAGAATGCAGCAGGCTCTGTTAAAAGGAGCTGCCAGGCCTGAGCAGATCATTTCCTGGCTCGGATCTCAGGAATATGGAAGGGTGCTTCTTGCTGGAGCTCAAGAGAGAGCCAGAAGATGGGTTCTGTGGCATTGGCATTAGGTGAGGAAGAAGAAGAGTTAACAACTTCAGCCTTGGCGTAAGGGTGAAGAGGAAGGGGCTCCGTGGGAAGTAGCCCAGGGAATAGCAGCAGCACCTATTAAAGGAAGCAGCATGTGTCAGTTATTTATAGGGTCCCTGGGTTGGGACCTGGAGTAATGGGCGGGCCCAGGTCCCCCCCCCCACCACTGGGGAAATGGCCTAAGCCCCAAGGAGGAGATAAGACTGCATTAGAAGCACAAAAAATGTGTCTGGGAATTTATACAGGCCCAGGAGTGGGGCTGAAGTCCCTGAAAAGGACCAGCCATTTGTTGAACTTTGTTACCCCAAAAGAGGGCTGAACTTGAAGGAGTGACCTGGCTGGAGAGCTGGAGCAATAAGAACGAATAAAATCAAAGTATCTCCAGGGAGAAAGCCGTGAGGGCACTGCTGTGTACCAGAGTAAGCACAAACTTAAAGCTAGCCCAGAGAGGGCTGAGAAGTGAGACCAGAGACAGGGCTACAGACATTAACAAGAGCGTAGGGACAGGTCCTTTTGGACCTTTTACCCAGAAGGGGTTCATTCATCTAGTGACTTAACCAGAGTGCTGAAACACTGAATATCCACCTGATGAGGGCAACAGCCAACAGGTGGCACTGGAAGCAGAGAAAGGGAAGAGTACAGTGTGCACCATCTCAGTGACTGTTTATAATTAGTGCTTTAATTGTGCATTTTCTCCTTTCTATTCGTTTACATTTCTCATGTCTTTAATAGAACAAGTATTCCTCATGTACCCTGCCCCCCTTCCCCCCCAAAATGCATTGTAACATGGTGCTGCAGGGTCCTCTTGGCTCCTGCCCCTGTTGGGCTGATAAAGTCACTCGGAGACCCTGGGTTCAGTAACCACTGGTGCAGTTGATTTACAGGTTGTGCTCCCATGACCTTTTCACCATATAAGTAGCTCTTTACTGTGTGCTGGAGGGAAAAGCTACCTCCCTGCTTCCAGTCTCTGCCTTTTCCCTTTCTTCCCCTGAGGCTTTTATGCAGCCCCAGTCTAATCAGGCTGGCACCTGTTTCCCCTTCGCCAATCAGGTGCAGATGTCTGTAGGCAGCTCCAACCTACCTCCTTTAATTGGAGCTGATGTGACAGAGGGCTGGCTCAGGTGTTCCGGCTCAGCACCATGTCACATGCATTTAATGAATCATGGAATAAAACATCAATGTTAGAAACAGAATTTTCTATATTTTTCTCAAAATAAACTCAGTATAAAATCCAGGTAGATAATGTAAAACTTTCACCATAAGAGGCTTTCAAATGGTCATAATATAATTGAGGGAAAACGTCTGCTTGCTCATATTGTAGCTATTGTGATACCTATTTTGTTCGCTAGATTAGGTCTGTGGAGTGATTTGCAAAGAGTGTGGAATAATGTTAAGGAGGACTTTATGATTCAGTCATTGCTACACTGAAAGTTATTTTAAAATGAGAGTAAAAGAATATGTTTATGAGGGGGCACACCCTCACTCTGGTGGAGAAGAAACTAATGACCTCTTGTGTGCTCATTCAGCCATAACAAGGTGCACCTATAAGGTTTGCTCTGCCTGGAGCGGGGAGCTTAAAAAGGGAAATCCTGCCACAGGAAAGGGCAGTGAACAGGAAGAAGACTGCTACACCTCAGAAGCTGCTGCTGACCACAGACACAGATAAACCAATTGGGAGACAGTTGCAGGTCTCACCATTCTGGAAAGTGCATGTGCTAGCTATCAAGCAAGGTGCCCCAAGAAAAGAAGCCGGACATAGATCCTAATTAAAGATTGTAGACCATCTGCTAAGCCAAGCCCTAAATGGCAGACCCCAGAAAAACTGCCTAAGGAAGAGACCATCTTTGCCTCTCTTTTCGTTTACTCTGATTCTCCTCTCTTACAAGGGGAAGACAGAAAAGGACCTTTCTCTTGTTCATTTTGTTTGGAAAGCCTTTCGGATGCTATAAACGGGGCTAAAAATGTCATTAAGAATTTGACAAAACTGAACTGAGAGTTTATTATGTGTGTGCGTATCCCATTATGCATTTAGGGATTAATAACAGGAATTATTGCTATACGTTGAGGGTTCATCAGTTGGAAGCAGCAAAGGAGGAGAAAGACCTGTATGTATTAGTTAGTTGATCACAGGATACCTGAGAGCTACCAATGTAGGGCAGCTGTGAAAAAGGCAAGTCAGATCCTAGGATGTGTTCCAGTAGAATTAGGGAAGTATTAATGCTCTTGTACAAAGCACTGGTAAGACTTCATCTGAATACTAAATACAGTTCTAGTCACCCATTCTCAAATGATGAAGAGTGACCAATTCAGACTGGAATAGGTATAGAGACGGGCTACTAGTATGATCAGATGAATAGAAAGTCTCCTCTTATAAAATAGGCTAAGAGAGTTTGGCTTGTTTAGCCTAACAAAACAAAGGCTGAGATGAGATATGATTTCTCTCTTAATATACTGAAGGGAAAGATCTGCTTGGAGAAGACTTATTTAAGCTAAAGGACAATGTTGGCACATGTCTCTAAACTGGCCATGAATACATTTAGGCTGGAAATTAGAATAAGTTTTCTAACCTTCTGAGGAGTGAGAAAACTTATCTAGTTTTACAATGGAGCTTGGTACATTTATGAATGGGATTGTATTATGGAGTTGCATGCGATAGCACGGGACTGGATTCGATAACCCAGAAGGTCCCTTCTAGTCCTGTGTCCCTAAGTGGCCACTTCTGCTACCTCCAGTGGATGCTCATAGAAATGTCTGGAACACATTAGAAACACTGTAACACAAGAGTGTAGTTCTATTTAGAATATTAGCTTCAGAGGACAATCGGAGAGCAATAATTCTCCCTTTCTGCAACTCATGTGCTGGTCTCTCAATAAATTGAATTAAAATATGTTCACTTGTTTTTCTTAGAAGATGGAAATTAAAATTGAATAAAAGTAGCATTAAACCTTTTCCCTCTCTTTTGTAATATTATTTAATTAGCTTTCAATTTTGATCTGAAGAGACTAAAGCTAATCTTTTTGTCCTAGAGCTTGTAACATTTCAAAACCTTATCAACCAATTATACTCCGGAGGGGTTAAAATAGTACTAGCTTGCCTAATTATCTGCACTTGAAAATCTTCAGCTTGCTGTGAAAATCTATATTAAAGCTGCTTTAATGGGTCTAATTGAAAGAAACAGAATTCTACCTTCAAGCATTAATTAACATTAATAAATTTCATTCTTAATTTTTACCTTCTCTGTTTATTGAATTTATTTTTCTTTGTAACAAAATACTTGATTAAATTGAGAGATGTATACAAAAGTGATATTTGTGGTTTTAACATTTTATTTCATATAGAGTGGACTCTTAATTATTCAGACGTAATGGGGAACATGATGGATCAATGAGAGTCACTAGTGGTGAGAGTCTACAGCTCTTACAATGCTTCAGGAAACAGTTTCTCATTCACAGCTTATAAACTCTGCAGGCTTATCTGTTTAAGAACGTTAATAAATATATTTTTCTACATAAAAATCTTTGTGCCTGCTAGTCGTAGAATACTTATCAAGAGGAGATGATGCAGGAAATCTAGTTCCTCTTGGCAAAGAGAGCCAGTGGGCTCATACTACTGGGAGAGAGGGATTTATTCCAGGTACAGTAAGAGCTTTGTTATTCAGCGTGTTGGGGGCACAGGGATGCTGGTAAGTCAAAAATTATGTTTAATTAAGAGGGAGGGAGTTTGGGTGCGGGAGGGGGCTCAGGGTTGGGGTGTGGGAGGCAGTGCAGGGCATGGGCTCTGAGAAGGAGTTTGGGTGCGGGATGGAGCTCGGGGCAGGGGTTTGGGGTTTGGGAGGGGTTTTGGGTCTGGGCGGTGCTCATCTCAGGTGGCCCCCCGCAAGTGGCCACATGTCCAGAGAGAAGCAGCCAAGTGGCTCTGCATGCTGCCTCCGCCCACAGGCGCTGTCCCCACAGGTCCCATTGGCCGAGGTTAATGCTTCTAGGCAGAGGTGTGGCCAGGCAGCTGTGCGCGCTACCTCCTCCTGCAGAGGTCACCCATGCAGCTCTCATTGGCCGTGATTCCCAGCCAATGGGAGCCGCAGACCCAGCACTGTGCATGGGATAGTGGCAGTACATGGAGCCCCGTGGTCATTCCTCCACGTAGGACCATTGACTGTGGCCAGTGGGAACTGCAGGGAGGATGCCTGCAGGAGGATGCAATGCGCAGAGCCACCTGGCTGCACCTCTCTGGACATGTCGCCACTTGCAGGGAGCCACCCAAGGTGGGCAGTGCGTGGATCCAAATCCCAAAACCCCTCTGTGCCCCACCACCCTGCCCCGAGCCCCCTTCCACACCCAAACTGTCTCCCAGAGCCCGGGTCCCGTACCCCGTTTTGAAAGGCTGGTTTATAGAGCTATCCCATTTGTAAAGTGCTGTATAACACAGCATTTCCTGTACTACTCAATAGTTAAGAAGATTTGATGTATCTAGCTTATCCAGAGTTTCAGAACAGTGAATCCATATTTGTTCAAGATAAAATCTAATATACTCATGCTGAGAACCATCATTCATCTACCAGAGGAATGTATCTGTTCATGATCTCCAAAGCATGAAGATGTGTAAATGTGTGTAGGGATATACCCAGTATTTAGGAAGAATCTCAGATTTGTCATGGAGATACAGCACTACTGATTTCATTTTTTGCCTTTGCGGCTGATGTTGGAGAGCTGCATGTTTTCATGAAATGCTTGTCAGTAGTTGCTGGACAGGCTGAGAGGCCATGTGTGACACTTCTTGGACAGATGGCTGATCAAAGACACCATATTGGTTCATGCTTAAAAATGAATCTGTAACTCCACTGAAGCTGCTAGAGAGCATGATAGTTATAGACTCAATGAGCTCAATCTGTTTTGCTTAACAAAGAAAAGGTTAAAGTGATGCCTTGATCATAGTTTAAAAGAACATACATGGGGAACAAATATTCAATAATGGGCTCTTCAGTCTAGCAGACAAAGGCATAACAAGATCGTCACACTGGAAATAAGGCATACATTTTTAAAAGTGAGGATAATTAACCTTTTGAACAAGTTAGCAAGGACTGTGGTGGATTCTACATTTCTGGCCATTTTTAAACCAAGATTGGATTTGTTTTTAGAAGATATGCTCTAGTTCAAAAGGAATTTTTTGGGGGAAGTTCTGCAGCCTCCTGTTGTGGAGGAGGTTGGAGTAGATGATCACAGTGGCCCCTTCAGGGCTTGGAATCTATGAAAAACTACCCAAAGTCATAACTTGTTTCCAGCAGACAATAGCAATATGCCTGAGATCTTGTTAAATGGCTCAATTCAGGTGGAATATTATGCAGATGCCACTAAATTAATTAGGTTAGTCAACTCCAGAGAAGACTGTGAGAAACTTTAGAGGGACTTAATCAAGTTAGATGAATGGGCAATACATTTGATGAATGCAAAGTAATATACATTGGTGGGAAAATTTTTCCGTATTCAGACTTGTTACATGGTTCTAAATTAGCTGTATCATCTTAGGAAAATGACCTGGGCATCATTGTGGACAGTTCAATAAAGATTTATTTTTGGTGTGCGCCTTTGGTCAAAAAGGCAAACAAAATATTTGGATCAAGTATAATACAGGAACTATCATAATTCCATTATAAATCAATAGCTTCCATTAATTGAGAGTGCTGTTTTTCTGGTCCCTCATCTCAAAAGGACATTGTAGAATTAGATGCATTTCAGACAAAGGCAATGGAAATTATTAGAAGAATGGAAAAACTTTCCTGAAAAAATTGTAATGACCAGGATTGTACACTATAGAAGGAAGATGAATAAGAAGAGCCATGATACAAGCATATACAATAATGAATGGTATAGAGAAGACAGATCAAGAGCTTCTTTTCTCTGTGCCTAATAACACCTGGACCAGGTTCTTTCAATGAAATTAAAAGGTAGCAAATTCAGAACTGCTAAAAGGAAATAATTTTTCACACGATGTATAGTTTAACTGGATCCCCAATGCCAAGATTAAAAAAGGAATTGAATATTTATATGGAAAAAAGAATATCCAGAGTTCTAATACTTAGTGCAAAAATAAAATAAAGTGAAAAAAGGCTTGTTAGAGATACAGCACCTCATGCTTCAGGATTTAAGCCAGTCTCTAATTATTAAACAATAAGATGAAACTCTCATGGGGACAGATTATCCCACATGTCTTAACTGCCAGGTTATTACCTTCTTCTGAAGCAACTGGTGCTAGTCACCATCAGAGACAGAATAGAGATGATAAATTAGAAGGACCTCTGTTCTGATGCAGGATGGCAATTCCTATTCTGCCTCAGGACAGAGTCTAAGACATCACCAATGTAATGAAGAGGATTTTTCACAGCCAGGGGGTGACAGCTCAGATTATGCTATGAATCTGGAATCTGAGGTTTGCAATTTATTTATAATACCCATGGTACATTTCTACTTGACACCACCTCAGTGAACCCTGCAATCCTAGTAGAAGCAACCAACAGAACAGTTCTCATGTTGTATCCAGGTAACTGATGACCACCTGGCTTACAGGCAGGGTAGTGAAAAAGTGCAATTAGGAATGAACTTCTAAACACCTTAATTGATCACAGAAGTATCCAAAGATGGGAAGCCCATCCAGAGGGACCGTTTAAGAAACTTTGGTCTCTCCAGGAACAAGAACTGCACATAAATATTCTGGAGATGCGGACAGTCTTTAATGTTTGAAGGAATTTCAGAGATCTAGTATTCCAAAAAGTAGTCCTAGTTCAAACAGAGAATCAGGCCACCATATTTTATGCAAAGAAGCAGGGAGGAACTAGGTTGCACATCCTGTGTTGGGAAGCCCTGCAGATGTGGAGCTGTGGTATCTCTCAGGAAATGCCCCTTGTCATGTATTTAACAGGGGAGGTAGACAGGGCTGGCCTTACCATGAGGTGAACTGAGGTGGCCGCCTCAAGTGCCAGAGGAGGGGGTGGGGGGGCGGGTCCAGAGTATAGAAAATTGTCTGCTGCTGGTGCATACGTATTCTCTCTGCTCTAGGTGCACAGAGATGGTGAAGTGCTGTGCTGGAGGAAGGAGGGCACAAGAGACATAGCAGGCAGAAGAAAAAGTGAGAGGGAATAACAGAAAGCAGCAGGAGCTGCAGGGAGAGAGAGGAGGAGGAGGAGGAGCCTCTTATGTACCTCTCTAGCACCCCCAGGAGCCTGGACTGATTAACACCAGCTTCTTGGGGAGCTTCCTGTTTCCTGCTGCTTCCCTGAACCCACTTGAGGAGAACGGGCAGTCAACTGAAGTAGTAGGAGCCGGTTAGGCCCTTAAGACACTGATATCTTCCCTCACTCAGGCCCTGCTACCAGCCTGCTTATTTGTCTCCTTCAACTGAGTGTTGAGAGCCACTATAGCTGGCATAGAACAGCAGTCATGAGTGAAGAAAAAAACACCCCTCTAGGGCAGCATTCAGAAAAAGAAAGCAAGCAAAGGAAGCTTTTCTATCTAAGCAGGAAGTCGCTCTCCTGAGATACATAGACACAAATGTTCATGGTGAGCTTTCCGGCCCCAGTGAGGATGTGAGTGGTGAGGAGATGCCTGATCTTCCAGTTAGTCAGAGTGCAGGTGACCTGGCAGCTACTGCAGCATCCATATCTCCATCTCAAATGGATGTAACCATGCACATTCCTGAATAAAAGTGTAGGTGATGGAGGTGCAAGAAACAGCTGCTGCTGAGTTTAGTTCCTTAAGTCTAGATGATCCAGGACTGTTGACCCAACTGAGCAGTAGCCTGAGGGATTTCCTTGTACTGTATGGGCCACAGCAAGTGAAAAACTTCATTTTCCCCAAAGACAATGAAAATAGAAGTTTTTATCCAACAGATTACTGGCGTGAAATCCCCGATGGTGACAAAGTGGAGAGGCCATGGCTTATGTACTCAAAAACCCAGAATACTGTGTACCATTTTTGTTGCAAACTCTTCCAGTCTAATGTTCCAGCCACATTAGGTTCTACAGGAACAAAGAACTGGAAAAATCTGGCTAGAAATCTGGCATGCCATGAGAAGACAGCAAATCACCAGAGAGCATTCCATAGGTGGAAAGAGCTTGAGATAAGACTAAGGTTAAAGGCCACCAAAGATGATCCACATCAAGAGAAGATTGCATCAGAGTCTCTTTACTGGCAAAATGTTCTGAAAAGGCTCATTGCCATTGTGAGAGTGCTTGCTATCCAAAACCTAGCACTGTGTGGCGCTTCAGATCAGCTATATGTAGAGCTGATGGCAGAGTTTGATGCCGTACTTGAGGAGCATCTAAGAAGAGTCACCACTCAAGAAATGTAGACAAACCACTACCTTGGAAAAACAATTCAAAATGAGATCATGCAGTTACTGGCAACAAAAGTCAAACAGAAGATTGTGGCAGATGTGAAGTCAGCAAGATATTACTCTGTTGTTCTGGACTGCACACCTGACATCAGCCATACGGAACAAATGACTTTAATGGTGCGTTTTGTAACAACAACAGAACCTGGTGAAAATGTCCCTGCAGTGGTGACTGTCAGAGAGCATTTTTTAGAATTTATTGACATTGATGACACTACAGGAGCTGTTATGACAAATGTGCTTCTTAAAAAGCTGGAAGATACGGGAATTGCGATAGCTGACATGAGAGGTCAGGGCTACGATAATGGCGCTAACATGAGAGGAAGGAACAGAGGAGTGCAGACATGGATCCGAGAGTTAAACCCTCAAGCTTTTTTTTCATCCCATGCTGTTCTCATTCATTGAACTTGGTGGTCAGTAATGCAGCATCAGCGTCTAGTGAGGCTGCTGAATTTTTTAATGTAATTCAAAGCATCTATGTATTTTTCTCTGCATCAACTCATCGATGGCAAATTTTGAAGCAACATCTGGGAACATCCTCTCTGACGCTGAAACCACTGAGTGCCACATGGTGGGAAAGTTGAGTGGAGGCAATAAAGGCTATCAAACACCAAATTGAGATGATAGATGATGCCATAGTTGTAATTATGGACGCTAATGCTATGACAGGAACTGTTCGTAGGAGAACAGTGGCAGAGGGAAATGGAATCACCAGAAACATATATCACTTCCAATTTCTGTGTTGCTTAGAGTTGTGGCATGATATACCGTTTGAAATAAACGTTGTAAGCAAGAGACTCCAAGGTGTTCACCTTGATATATCTGGAGCAATGGAACAACTGGACAAAGCAAAGTCATACCTACCGGCTTACTGGTCAGATGAGGGATTTCAAAATGTTCTGAAGAGTGCACAGAAGTTGGTAGAGGAACTTCACACTGAAGCTATTTTCCCACCCATTCAAGAATACAAGAGTCACCAAAGAAGATGACATTTTGATTATGAGGCACGGGATAATCCCTTAAGTGACCCCAAACAACAATTCAAAGTTGAATTCTTTAATCAGGTGCTAGCTTGTGCAATACAGTCAGTTAAAGAACATTTCATGCAGCTCAAGGAACACAGCAGTGTATTTGGATGTTGTATGATGTTCCAAAACTCCTTGTTATACCTGAAGAAGACCTACACCAGCAGTGCAGGGCACTAGAGATAGTGTTGACACATGATGACATGTGCGACGTTGATGCGAATGATTTAGGTGATGAACTTGAAAGCCCTTTCAAGATACATTTTAGCAGGATCAACTCCAAAGGCTGTTCTGTAATATATGTGCACAAATAAGATGACCACCCTCTTTCCAAATGCTTTGGTTGCTCTGCACTTACTTCTAACACTTCCTGTAAGAGTCGCCAGTGGAGAACACAGCTTCTCCAAACTGAATTTAATAAAAACACATCTATGCTCCACAATGACACAGGAGAGGCTGGTCGGCCTTGTAGCCACCTCACTAGAGAATGAGCTAGCCCAGACTGTAGACCTTCAACAGGAAGCAGTTCAAATCTTTGCAACCAAGAAGGCACAGAAAGCACCATTTAGATTATTCAAACAGATAAAAATGCCAGTGTTTACTATGCAGACAAGAAAAGTTACATTTGCTGGTCACATGTTTGAAAGTTAAGTGTTAACTTAAAATGCCCTGTTCAAAAATTTGAAGTATTGGTTCTCCTTTATTGGGGTAAGTAGCAGAGCAGTACTATGAGAGGAGTAGAACAGGAAGAAGGCAGAATTGAGACCTTTCAAAGTTTTGGCCCAAGCAAATGGGCATCATTTGAGCTCCCCGCCTTAGGAGCCAAAATGTTGTGGGCTGGCCCTAGAGGTAGATCATGACTGCAGAGAGCTTGAATTGGTCCCAGCTTAAGATCCTTTTTAGGGGCCTCTGGATCAGGAAGTGATTGATCAGATTTTTCTGGGATGGAGGGCAGCTGAGGTGGATTTGTTCTCCTACCTGAATGAGAAGCCATTGGTCTTTAGCTCAGCACCAAGAAAAAACTTCTAGAGAGAGACACCTTCTCTGTCAACTGGGAAAGGAGGCTTATGTATGTTTATAAAGATGGACCGTAGCAGAGTGTGGCAGGGCCCCCTTGGCTTCTGCCTCTGCTAAGTTCACAAAGTCACTCTGAGACCTTGAGTTTAGTAACCACTGGTACACTTTATTCTCAGGCTTGTTCCCATCACTGTTTCACCAGGTATGTTAACCCTTCACTATCTACAGGTAGGAGGGAGGGAGAACTACCTCCTGTTTCTATCCCCTGCCTTTTCCCTTTCCTTCTTCTCTCCCGTGGCTTCCTTCCCCTCAGGTTTTTATGCAGCCCCAGGCTGATTAGGTAGCAGCTCTCTCCCTCGCCCCAGTTAGGGCCAGGTTATCTCCAGTCCGCTCTAATTTATTCCCCTAACGAGGAGCAGGCGTGACAGAGGGCTGAATCTGCAACCCTTTGCCCAGCATCCTGTCACAGGGACACACACTGCCATGCCACCTAGATGTTGGGTAGGGGTATGACTGTTTGACTTCCTCCTGGATTACATGAAAGGTGATCAGTGTCTCTCCAATCCCTTCATCTTGAAGGGCTTGACACTTTTGAAACCCCCCATTAAATCCCCCCATTTGTAGTAGTATATTAATTAACGTGGTTTAGACAAAGCTGATGAAAACTCCTTTTGAGCCACTGAATTGTGATCTCAAGTTTCTTACACGTAAAGTAATTTTCCTGATGACAATAACTTCAGCTCATAGAATGAGCATCAGGCCCTGGAGGTAGAAGCATTTTACCCCAAATTTTACAAGGATGAAAAAAGGGTTGCAAATGCCTCAGACATTTCTTTCCAAATCGGTGTAGGAGTTTCAAGTTAATAAGTATGTTGTTCTGCCAATGTGTATGCACATTCCTCCCTCTGAGGTGCTGCTTTGTATATATGCATAATGATAAGAGGTCTCTGGTTTATACGTAGAATGGACTAAAACCTCTAGAAAGTTCATTAAACTCTGTTTCATTTGCCATCAGTTGAAAAGACAACACTAAAAAGGGCTTAACAGCCTGGCCTGAAAGTAGAAGGCTCATGTCAAGGCTCATATGTACTGTATGTAAGAGAGCAGTATGATTGCTCAGAGCTCCAGCATGAAACTGGACAAAAGCCTGTTGAGAGTCTTTGAGTTAAGTTCAGCGGTGAGAGCAACAAGGGTGATGATGTGGTGAGCATCTGCTATAGACCACCAGACTAGGAGGATGAGGTGGACGAGGCTTTCTTCGGACAACTAACAGAAGTTTCCAGATGACAGGCCCTGGTTCTCATGGGGAACTTCAATCACCCTGACATCTGCTGGGAAAGCAATACAGCAGTGCACAGACAATCCAGGAAGTTTTTGGAGAGTGTTGGGGACAACTTCCTGGTGCAAGTGCAGAAGGAACCAACTAGGGGATGTAGTCTTCTTGACCTGCTGCTCACAAACAGGGATGAATTGGTAGAGGAAATAGAAGTGGGTGGCAGCCTGGGCAGCAGTGACCATGAGATGGTCGAGTTCGGGATCCTGAGAAAAGGAAGGAAGGAGAGCAGCAGAATATGAACCCTGGACTTCAGAAAAGCAATCTTTGACTCCTTCAGGAATGGGCAGGATCCCCTGGAAGGCTAATATGTGAGGGAAAGGAGTCCAGGAGAGCTGGCTGTATTTTAAAGAAGTCTTTTTGAGGGTGCAGGAACAAACCGTCCTGCTGTGCAGAAAGAATAGCAAATATAGCAGCTTGGCTTAACAAAGAAATCTTCAGTGAGCTTAAACACAAAAAGGAAGCTTACAAGAAGTAGAAACTTGGACAGATGACTAGGGAGGAGTATAAAGATATTGCTCAAGCATGCAGGGTGTAAGCAGGAAGGCTAAAGCACAATTGGAGTTGCAACTAGCAAGGGATGTGAAGGGTAACAAGAAGGGTTTCTGCAGGCAAGTTAACAAGAAGAAAGTTAGGGAAAGTGTGGGACCCTTTTGAATGGGGGAGTGACAGATGATGTGGAAAAATCTGAAATACTCAATGCTTTTTTTGCCTCAGACTTCACAGACAAGGTCAGCTCCCAGACTGCTGCACTGGGCAGTACAGTATAGGGAGGAGGTGGCAGCTCTCAGCGGTGAAAGAACAGATTAAGGACTATTTAGAAAAGCTGGACATGCACAAGTCCGTGGGTCTGGATGCAATGCATTCGAGGATGCTGAGGGAGTTGGCTAATGTGATTACAGAGCACCTGGCCATTATCTTTGAAAACTCGTGGCAATCAGGGGACGTCTGGGATGAATGAAAAAAGGCAAATATAGTGCCCATCTTTAAAAAAGGGAAGAAGGAGAATCTGGGGAACTACAGCCTCAACTCAGTCTCTGGAAAAATCATAGAGCAGATCCTCAAGGAAACCATTTTGAAGCACTTGAGAGGAGGAAGGTGATCAGGAACAGTCAACATGGACTCATGAAGGGAAAGTCATGCCTGACCAACCTGATGGTCTTCTATGATGAGATAACTGGCTCTGTGGATATGGGGAAAGCAATGGACATGATATATCTTGACTTTAGCAAAGCTTTTGATACAGTCTCCCACAGTATCTTGCCAGCAAGTTAAAAAAGTATGGATTGGATGAATAGACTATATGGTGGATAGAAAGCTGGCTAGACAGTCAGGCTCAGTGGGTCGTGATCAACGGCTTGATATCTAATTGACAGCTCGTATCAAGTGGAGTGCCCCAGGGTCAGTCTTGGGGCCAGTTTTGTTCAACATCTTCCTTAATGATCTGGATGATGGGATGGATTGCACCTTCAGCAAGTTTGCGGGTGACACTGAGCTGGGGAGAGAGGTAGATACGCTGGAGGGTAGGGATAGGGTCTACAGTGACCTAGGCAAATTGGAGGATTGAGCCAAAAGAAATCTGATAAGGTACAACAAGGACAAGTGCAGAGTCCTGTACTGAGGACGGAAGAATCCCATTCACTGCTACAGGCTGGGGACCGACTGGCTAAGTGGCAGTTCTGCAGAAAAGGACCTGGAGATTACAGTGGACGAGATGCTGGATATGAGCCAACAGTGCGCCCTTGTTGTCAAGAAGTCTAACTGCATATTGGGCTGCATTAGTAGGAGCATTGCCAGCAGATGGAGTGAAGTGATTTTCCCCCTCTATTCGGCACCGGTGAGGCCACATCTGGAGTATTGCGTCCAGTTTTGGTCCCCTCACTACAGAAGAGATGTGGACAAATTGGAGAGAATCCAGCGGAGGTCAAGGAAAATGATTAGGGGGCTGGGGCATATGACTTACGAGGAGAGGCTGAGAGAACTGGGCTTGTTTATTCTGCAGAGGAGAAGAGTGTGGGGGGGGGTGGGATTTAATAGCAACTTCAACTACATGAAGGGGGGTTCCGAAGAGGATGGAGCTAGGCTGTTCACAGTGGTGGCAGATGACAGAACAAGAAGCAATGGTCTCAAGTTGTAGTAGGGGAGGTCTAGATTGGATATTAGGAAAACCTATTTCATTAGGAGGGTGGTGAAGCACTGGAATGGGATACCTACGGAAGTGGTGGAATCTCCGTCCTTAGAGGTTTTTAAGGCCCGGCTTGACAAAGCCCTGGCTGGGATGATTTAGTTGGGATTGGTCCTGTTTTGAATAGGAGTTTGGACTAGATGACCTCCTAAGGTCTTTTCCAACCCTAATCTTCTATGATGCATATGATCCAAAGCAAAATGGTTTCCTCTGCCTGCATCAGGGATGTTTCCATCACAGCGAGTGACAAGATCCTCACTCTGTACATTTAGAAAATAATATTATTTGGATTTGTTTTTTCAAAGGGAATCCTGTTTTAGTGTCTGCTTGTTGTAAAACCTAGTTTTGTATGCAAGGTAGCATGGTCTAGTGGAAAGAGCACTGGGCTGGGAGCCAAGGAAGTTGGCTTGTGTTCCTGTCTTTGTTACTGACCTGCTATGTTACCTTAGGGAAGTCATTGCCCATCTCTGTGCCTCAGTTTCACTTCACACTGTTTGACTGTCTTGACTATTTAGATTAAAAGCTCTTTGGGGCAGGGACTGTGTTTTACTATGTGTTTGTACAGTGTCTAACACGAAAGGGACCAGATCTTGCTTGAGGCATCTAAGCACTGCTGCAATACAAGTAGTTAATAATAAATAATAATGGTTCTGAGGCAGAAGATGTTGAATTCTCCTGGGCACCCTTCGAGTTCTTATTTCTTCAAGGACGTTTCTTATTTAAATTGGCCCATTTTATTTGAAGATTTTCCTCTTTACTTGCATCTTTAGGTTACCTTGTGTTTATATCTAAGGTTGCTAGGAGGTAATTTTTACCTCTCAATTATTAATACAAATAGACAAAAAAAAATTCCATTCATGTTGGTATTGGCCTTATTGCTGCTGCTTGTTGAAGTTTCGTTCTTATTCTTTTTTTTTGTGACACCCCTCAAGCTACTTACTCTCTGGGACTCCTAGCAAAATGCACTGGGGAAAAGCAAACTCTATAGTGGTATGAACAAAAACAAAACAAAAAAACTCCCCTTTCTTGTTTCCCCCCTTATGTTTTTTGTTCTTTAGAATTACCAATGCTACATAAATCTCTACTGCCTAAGGGCTATATTGCAGAAGAGAGGAATTTAAAGGGAAAATATAGAGTACTAGTAATATTTGCTACTATAATGAAACATTTTAATCAGTTGTAGATCATTCAGTCTTCATTTTTTTAATTTTTTGAGTTTTACATGGATTTTTCCAGTCTCCCTTTGGGAAGAGTCTAGTTCTAAGAGATATGTGTAGATTCTGTATATATATACAGATTTAATAAATCTAGGGTTGTCAGGACAGATCTCCATAGATGATTCTCTGAGACAGGTGAAATTGATGGCCTTTTAATTTAGGTACTATGTGGAGTTAGAAATATTGCATAACCTCTGTTGGATTCCATTGCAGTTACATGTAGTACATTTGAGAAATTCAAATTTGTAGTGGACATGTGATGATGTAGTGGTGATGTGACGATAGTGTTCAATGCAAAACGTTCATAATTATGGGAGAAAAAATTACTATCAAAAGAAAACATTTGCACTACTATCAACACAGGATACTTGTATGTATTTAATATTTCAATGATACTGCTAAGTATACTGAGACAATTGGAAAATTTTATATGTAACCTTCAGTAACAGAACGGATACACTTAATTTCTAGATCAGCTTCATATGAGAGGGCAATGTACAGATTGGACAGCATAGCAAATGACTTCCATAACATAACATTTTATGAATTATTTACATCACTTCTATGCACCCTACATCCTGAAATAATTAAAGAATCTAATGAAAAGTCATGTGGAAGAGAGCAGATATCTTTTGTTTTGTTTTTTCGTTTGATTCATTTTTTTTCTTTGTATGGAGAGAGGGAGGGATATATGTGTGTGTGTGAGAGAGAGAGAGAGAGACTGGAAATGTTATTTGTTAAATATGTATATGTACATTTGAGTTTTATATAAGAAATTTGCATAAAATCAGTAATACAATTAGAAAAATAACTGTGTAGGAGAACAGACGAATATAACTAAAGTATTATTGGTGTATTTTTTTTTGTTCGCTTCCATTTATTTTTATTTTGTACTGGAAAAAACTTTAAATATAAGTTGGAGAAAAAGTCCACTCTGCTTCTCTCAGAGCTCTAATTTCTGATGTTCTGCAGACTCAGAGGCACTACAGCATCAGTTTTGCATGTTTTTTGTGATGGCTAAAAATTATTTCATTTAAGGGTAAGCGTTCAGTGATGGTAACTACAGCAGGATCTGTTTTGGTAAGTTTTATTAAGATCAAACAGTCCACTGCTCCTGATGCTAATGTGCTAATTTATGTACTGTCATGTTCGAAGACTGACTCCTAACATCAAAGAATTAAGTCATCTGCTACCACTGCCTTCCTCCCAAGTACTGGTACATTGCATTAAATTCATAGTGGATGAAAATGCAAATTAATTTAAACACCTGTAGTTTGTTTCTTTGTTAACATTAAATATTTACAGAGAATTATGATAACCTACAGCACCATAGGGCTTGTTGAGCTGTGTTCTCTCCCAGCTAATAGAAAAATGAAATTTAAGGTAAAAAGTAATTTTCTAAATATGTTTCCTTCCTCATTTTGTTAAACTGCAAGCTAACATGACATTTTCCTGCCTTTACTAGTTGATTTATCAGAATCTAAACAGCAGTAATACTTCCCAGTAAATAATTTGGCATTATCAAGGAAGAAATCAATACTGTATTGCATTTAGCTAAAAATTTGCCATGTGAAAAGAAAACTAGAATGAATTGTGGGACAAATGTGCTCTCGGTCATTGGACAAATTGCTCAACCAGGTAAGAATATTCCTTCTTTGTTTACATACTTGTCTGGAGGATTCTCAAGTCATACTGTATATAAAGCTACCCCTTTGATTCTCCTCAGCTAAACTAAACAGTGGTAACAGATTCCTTTTGGTTTTGGTTGGAGAAAATCCATTTCTAGACCACCCAGTTAGCTGCCTTTGGAATTTAGACCGCATGTAAACCTTCAGGAATTTTCCTAGGTCTTGTTGCTTTTTTCTTTCCAATTCTTGAGGGGCAAACTGTCCAAATCTTAATGGACAATTTTTCTGTTCTGTTGTATTTGAACAAGTGAGAGTTGAGTTAATATGAAGTGTCTGTTGCAAAGTGATTCTTGTGTGGAAATAGTTATTTCTGGCATCTCCACAATCTCAATTTACATTGTAGGAGTGGATGAAATCTGGGTAATTGTTCTCACCTATGGAATGCTATGAAGAGACCTGAAACAGAAGATTAAGCTATGTCTTTTCAACTGTTGTGGTGTTCAGCTGTGTGTATCTCTTTGCTACTTTCCTCATGGATCTGTAGCAGAGCAGGTCAATCTTTAAGGAACATTGCCAGCATTTTCTGTTCTACAAAATTAGCTTTTTCCTACACCCTTTTCTTATACAAGGTTTTTCACAGGGGGAAGAAATAAAATGCAAAACCAGCCACACAGGCAAAGACAGTTGTTCATTTTCTTAATTTTGTGTGTGTTAGCAGTTCTTTATTGAACCTTTTCCAGATTGGGTTCCTATTTCCACCATTCTCTGGTTCCTGAGTAATGTTCCCTCTACCTTTTTCCTTGTGGTGTGTGGAATGAGCAGATCTGAGAATGCAAAAAGGAAAAGAGTATACAAAGCAATGTCAAGGTAGAGCACTCCTTGAAGTCTACTAGGGACTTGGGCATTTAGATATAATTTTACCAGGGAAACACTTAAGTGCTGCTGGGATAGGTGCTATAGAGAGCCCTCCATTAAATAGATATGCCTATTGCTAAAGAATGAGACATAGGTCTTGTCTACACTGGCAAGTTTCTGCGCAGTAAAGCAGCTTTCTGTGCTGTAACTCCCGAGGTGTACACATTGCGAAGCCATTCAGTGCGCAGAAACTGCACAGTTGCCATGCTGTAAAAAATCCACCCTGATGAGAGGCGTACAGCTTTCTGCGCTAAAGGTACAGCACTGCACTGCCAGTCTAGACACCCTGGTCGATTACAGCATTGCAATTGGCCTTTGAGAGGTGTCCCACAATGCCTGTTCTCACCTCTCTGGTCATCGATTTGAACTCTATTGCCCTGCCCTCAGATGACTCATTCCCACCCCGTAAATTCCTTGGGAATTTTGAAAGTACCCTTCCTGTTTGCTCAGTGATGCGTGCAGTGGTCTCAGTGCATCTTTCCGGGTGGCTGTGCCTGCTCCACGAACCAGGCGATTGCCCACTTGGAGCAGTGACGAGCTGCTGGACTGCATCAGCATTTGGGGAGAGGAGGCTGTCCAGTCCCAGCTGCACTCCAGCTGTAGGAATTATGATACCTATGGATAGATCTCACAATGCATGACAGAAAGAGGCCATGACCAGGACACACTGCAGTGCAGGGTCAAAGTGAAGGAGCTGCGGAACGCCTACCCACAAGGCGCGGAGGCAAACCGCTGCTCCAGTGCTGCACCCATGAGCTGCAAACTCTACAATGAGCTGCATGCGATACTCAGTGGCAACCCCACCTCCACTGTGAAGGCCACTGTGGATACTTCGGTGGCTTGCATGCCAGTCGAGAGTGGACTGAGCAAGGAGGAGGAAATCTTGGACAAGGATATGGGGGCGGCAGGACCCAGAGGCAGAGGCCTACTCGGAGATCAGAGATGCAGTCACTCAGGAGCTCTTTTCTACCCTGTAGGAGGCTAGCCAGTCTCAGCTGTTGGAGTTTGATGAAGCGCAACCAGAGAGGAGGGCCCTGGTAAGTGGATTTGATTATGGTAATTGCTGAAGCGAGTTGTTGGGGTGGGGGCAGGAGGTTTGCAGAAAGCAGGCTTGTGTCTATATAATGCATGTATCTCCACATGCCTAGTCTGAGTGGCGGGACAGAGTGTTGATTGACTCTTTCACTTTATAAGAATCTGCCTCAAAGATCTCCAGGAAACTCTCATGGAGATACCGGGCAATCCACTGCCACAGGTTCTTTGGCAGAGTTACTTTGTTTCTTACCCTATTAAGAGTAATTTTCCTGCACCACTCTGCCATCATGGTGGGGGACAAGGAGGACAGATGGACGACCATTGCTGCAAACAGGAGAGCTGCATAAAGGCCAGAGTGGAAGCCACAGTCTTGGATAAGACCCTCCCTTGATTTCCTGCTCACCATCAGCAGTGAGGTATCTTCCATAATGAACACAGCCTGTGGAAAATGTGGGGACAGGAATGATTATCAGGCCCCCCCCTACAGTGCTGGCTTTCCCTGAGAGCCATGTGCCCAGTGTACAGTAGTGTCCGGGAACACTGATTTCCCCTGCCGCTGTGGCTACTCACCATTTTGGGGGTCTTGTGGCTCATGTGTGCTTGCCTGGGGTCAACCAGTTAGTGACAAGTATGTGAATAGTGGCTGTGTTTAAATCACTGAATCAGTGGTCTGTGTATTGCAAACAATACTTCTGTAAAATGTTGCATTTTGGCTTCACAGGGATGACCTTGGGAGCCCAGCCTCCCTCTTCATCGCTGGCTGAACAGCTGCGCAGAATTCGAAAGCAGCCACGAAGAACTAAGGAAGACTTTCTGCGTGAGGTTATGATGCGCTCCATAGCTGAAAAACAGGAGTTGAAGGAGTGATGGGACAGAGAGAAGAAGGATTGAAAGGAGAACATGGCAAGCCAGAATGAAGCCATGGAGCGGCTTTTAAAAGTTATGGAATGCCAAGTAGACATGCTCCAGGCGATACTAGCACTGGAAACTGAGCAGCCTTACACCTGCCCTCCCTTGCAGCAGCTGTTGCAAAACTTTTTCCTATGCTCCCCCCAGATATGGCCAACACATTCTTATCAACCTCCTGGTTCCAGTCTGTACCCGCGGCATTCCACTCCTCCTCTGTTTCAATCCAGGAGTCACCCTCTCTGCTATATCATCCCTGCCAGAGATTATTTGTCCCTCTGACTCCTAACAATATTTCTGAAGAACGAATATTTTTTCTTTGGAATACATAAAATTGCATCTGTTGTCTAGTAGCCTCTCAAAATACAAAAGGGAGAAGAGCCCTGAAGCCCACATCAAGGTCTCTTCACCTTTTTCTCTCTTATTTCAAATGAACACTGTATTGTACTGTCAGTGTACTTTTCGGGAACAAAATATAAACATTTCCAGGAAAGGATTCTTAATGCTTTTTTTCCGTCAAATGCTGTTGCCTTTCTCCCTGGTATGAGAAACCTTTTATTTAAATGGGAAAGCCCATGAACTAATCCTTCAGTCCATCCCCCATCTCTTTGTGAACACATACATGGAAAGCAAGACTGAAATGCCAAGTGTGTTCTGTTCCTAAAATTCAATAGTACTTTGTTAACATAAATATTTAAAATATTCCCCTAATATTGCTCACCAAAATAGATCTACAAATTAACTGTATTGGATAATGGACTAGCCAAAAGAAGGCTTATACACTGTAGATAGTGTCTGAGTCTGAAATTCATGCCCAGTCTTTAATTAGATGAATATGCTGAAATTGACACAGCCTACCTGGAATGCAGTTAGAAAACCTTTGACAATGAGTAGAGTCCATTATTCTCAAAGCGCTACCACTATTGGATTTGGATTAGGGCTGTCGATTAATCGCAGTTAACTCACACGATTAACTCAAAAAAATTAATTACGTTTAAAAACAATAATCCTGATTAATCACACTGTTAAACAATAGAATACCAATTGAAATTTATTAAATATTTTGGATGTTTTTCTACATTTTCAAATATATCGATTTCAATTACAACACAGAATACAAAGTGTACAGTGCTCACTTTATTATTTTTTATTACAAATATTTGCACTGTAAAAATGATAAAGAAAAGAAACAGTATTTTTCAATTCACCTCATACAAGTGGTATAGTGCAAACTCTTTATCATGAAAGTGCAATTTACAAATGTAGATTTTTTGTTACATAACTGCAAAACCAAAACAATGTAAAACTTTAGAGCCTACAAGTCTGCTCAGTCCTGCTTCTTGTTCAGCCAATCGTTTAAGAGAAACTAGTTTGTTTACATTTGCAGGAGATAATGCTGCCCACTTCTTCATTACAATGTCACCAGAAAGTCAGAACAGGAGTTCGCATGGCACTGTTGTAGCTGGTGTCGCATAGTATTTACATGCCAGATGTGCTAAAGATTGATATGTCCCTTCATGATTCAACACTGTTCTATGTTTTTACATTGTTTTATTTTTGAGTGCAGGGGTTTTTTTTGTACACAATTCTACATTTGTAAGTTCAACTTTCATGATAAAGAGGTTGCACTACAGTACTTGTATTAGGTGAATTGAAAAATACTATTTATTTTGTTTTTTACAGTGCAAATATTTGTAATAAAAAATAAAGTGAGCACTGTACACTTTATTCTGTGTTGTAATTGAAATCAATATATTTGAAAATGTAGAAGACATCCAAAATATTTAAATAAATGATATTCTAATATTGTTTAACAGATTAGGGCTGTCAAGCTGTTAAAAAAATTAATTTGGATCGTTCCTGTTAGATATAGAGGTAAAATGTCATTCCATTTGGTTCAACTTTAAATTATCAGTTTAAAATCTGTTTTATAACAAACTAATTGTCGGTATCTTTACATCTCTGAATCTCTGTTGACAGGAATGATGCAGAAACGAAATCTCTTTTGGCTTGCACATTTAAAGATCTAAGAGTTTGGGTTTTCCACACTCTTTCCCCCTTTTTTTCCCATTTTAAGTTTTCATCTTTCCCTTTGTCCAGACTCTTCATTTCCCCCCTTCACATTTTTCTTTCACTTATTTGAAGAGACTATTGATATCAAATACATTATTCAATATAACATTAAACTTCCTCCAAATTCTAGAATCATTGCCTTGGATTTTATAATAGAACGTATTCTGCATGATAAAGTAAGAATTTTCACCAGGAAAAACAAATTTTAAAAGCCCATTTGTTAAGGAACATTTATCCTTTAAGAAAAATTAAAGTATTTTCAACCTGTGATATGCAAACTGAGTTAGCATTGGTGATGGTCAATCTCTCTTGATATTGTTTAACCATTAGACAAGCCAACCACAAAATGATTCCTGGAATGCATGAATGCAATTAAACAGTATGTTATGCTTTTAATATTCAAATGCTTCTCCTGTCAGTGGAACTAAATAAAGATATCCTGGAATGGGGGCAATCGGACATGTAAGAAAACACAGTAGGCCTGATTCTTGAAAAAAAAAGGAAATAAGGATATCACTTGTTTTTGAGAGACCCCTATTCTGGTGCAGGTTGAAGCTGCAAGTGATCAGCCCTAACATTATACCACTGGTGAAGGAATTCATGTCAGTGGAGGACTGGATGGAGCTCTGCTGTTTTCAGAACCCTTTGGGCAGCAGTGAACCGGGCAAGTTTCATTTTGGTGAATTTTGGGAAAGTGGTGAGCAACAGCAGAGGCAGGTGGGCACTGATGCTGTTTACTGGAGTAGGGTATGCAAGAGTACAGGCTGGGAAAATTAAGAGTGATAGAAGCACCCCAGTTACAGGAGCCAGAAAGCTCAGTGCAGTAGTGTAGAGCCAAGAGGTTGGTGAGGCGTAAAGTAGCATAGAACCCTCACACCCTAGCAGCCAGGAAGCGTACGGATACACACAGAGTTGGGTGAGGGAGACTTCAAATTGAGAGAAGAAAGGAATGACCAGAAATATTTGGGAGGAGGCTGAGAACATGATGCAGGGAAAGGGAAAGAGAGAGAGTGGTCTACATAAAGCAAAGAATGATAGAAAGAAAAGGGGAAGCAGACACTGAAGACAGCTCAGAAAAAGATGCACCGTGTTCTGTTATTGGGGGAGGGGGAAGAAGTAGAAGTGGAGTAAAGACTGGAAGGAAGATATAACAAACATGAAGGGATGAAGTAAAAAGAGTGGTTGAATAGTATTCAACAAATGTATTATTTGATTAATTTTACTGGTTGATCAAATAATTTTAAATTGGTATTTTTCTCTGGTATCCATGCAGCTCTTTGACTGGTCAAATACTAATAATCAGGAAAGAAATCACTAAATTAATGCTGATGGAATTATTAGATTAATACAAATAGAATTAATCAAATGTGGGAGATGAATACATTCGTTGTTTGATTCAGCACTTAGTAGTAGGGTGACCAGATAGCAAGTGTAAAAAATTGGGACAGGGTGGAGGGGTAATAGGAGCCTATATTGAAAAAAAAGCCCCAAATATCGGGACTGTCCCTATAAAATTGGGACATCTGGTCACATAATATGTGATGTGTTATTGTTTAAATTGCAAATGTGTTACAATTAAATACAGTATGAAATAAACAGTATGCAAGTAATTTATTTCATTAGTGGTTAATTATGGCATTATCCCTAGTTCAGAGTAAGGAGCAGAACATTGTTGCATTGCTTTAGGAGAAGTCTGAACGGGAGGTTGTGACTCCATGAGTCTCTCTGAGTCACAATCGCCGTCCTGGTTCCAGTGCTGCTCCATGGAGGAGTAATCTGTGCTGGATATAGAGCAGGTGGAGCATATGTTCTTTGGCATGCTGGCACATCTTCACTTAACAACATGTTGGGCAATCTCTGCTTCTCCTGCCCACCTGTATGAGGTGGTGGTCAGGGGAATGTAATGGCTTTAAAGAACCCACTTCTGCTCCTGTACTGCTCCCCAGGATGTCACAATTTGGCCCTGTAATTGCTGGGGATTTGGTTTTCGGTTGTGTGGTGACAGGTATTTTTCACTTTATTAGGTTTAGTTTTCAGACTAGTAGGTTTTGTGTAAATTTCAAGCCCCTAAATATGGTACTATTACTGGTTTTATGTTCATGTTTAGGTTTGAACGCTCAGCATAAATGTTCTCTGTTTCTTTCATGTCTGCAACATGAACTGTGATTCAGTGTTAAATGTTTACAGGTATACTGTCAGGTTAAAAATCATATTTTAAAAATATTCTTTACCCATGCTACCAGTACAGCCTTGGATAATTAAAAAAATCTTAATTTTTTTTCACCTGTTGGTACTCATTGTTTACCTTATACATTTATTACATTTTCAACAATGAAAATAAACAAGCCCAGTTTTACGTTAGTTTCAAGTCTGTTTCATTGTCTGGCTCTTAAGCGCTACCACAGTATTGTCGGGTCTGCAGGAAAAGGTTTAAATCCAAACAAAATTTCACCTTAATTAAAAACAGACAAAACCAGTGAAAATATTTCTTTTAACATTAGGTTTTATAATTTTTTATATATACAATGTGAACTTTTTAGAAATGGTTACTATAGTAAATTAGGTTTCTGAATGAAGATGAGAAGTATTAGCCTTCAGTTATGATCTGGGAGGCTGTAAAATAATATTTTAAGAGACTAAAAAATGCAAAAATTAGTAGGGAACCATGGGTTTCTTCTAACAGTTGTAAGGTTTTATTGTATACAGTATACTAAGTATTGTCTTTGTACAATAATGTCTTAATTGCTTTGAGCTGCAAATTCCATTAGACTTACTACTTTCACAATATGACTGATCTGTATCATAGTATTTTTTAGTTCTCTCAATTACTAATTGTTTCTCATTATTTTCATGAATTGTGGAGAGGAGACAATTTCATTTCTTGGCTAGATTTCAGATATGCTAAAAATGCAAGTGCAAAACTGGTCCATTTTATTCTTAATTCTGAACCAAAAATATCAATTCTGCAAACCATTTCATCTTCTGAGACTAGACCAAATCATTTCTGTTTGATTCTGTATTTCATGGGCTCTTGTGTCCAGTAGCAACAACATATTCAGTTCCCAATTCCCTGCCCTCCCTTTCCCTTACTTTAATATGCTACACAGTGCTACAATTTGTAGTATGATTTTAAATAGTGATACAGTAACAAGAATGAGGTAAAACCACATATGCTTGAAAGATGGATGAAAAAATTTAAGCCTTTAGCAATGAAAGCAAATGCATATTCTATTACAGACTGTGTCTTTTTAATGAATTTTCATTTTTGTTAAAACAGAGGGCATCAGGACAACAACAGGAGATTAACAACCTGGTACAGAGAAAAATTGCTGTAGATGAGGAAAATGCTCTCTTGAAGAATGAATTCAGTAATTTGCAGCAGAAATTTAAAGATAAAAGTCAAGAACTTAAGGTATATTGACTTGTATGTAGTTGTATAGGACCATAGCTTTGAAGTACTTCTTTAAGTAATGTCAGTCTTTGTGGCACAGAAAGTGACAAGCTTGGAAGAAAAATTGCCTTAGGCCTTGCTACAGCTTACAGTTCTCTCACACACCAACTCTGAGAAAGATGCTTTAAAGCTAAGAATCCAAGCTTTATAACTTTCAGATAAATAGTTAATGATGGAAATGGAGCAAAGAAAGTAGGAGTGTGAAGATGTGGCTTCTTGTAATTAGATTCTGATGAGACTGGCATTATTAATTGATAAAGCCTAGGTTTGAGAGGATATGTCTGTGTGGGTCTCAAAAATAGCTGGGGACAGCATCAAAGGCAGCTTGATCAATTAATGGCCTCTTTGCAAATGTGTACTCATCAGCGCTGTCATCCAGCTAAAAAATATGACCCTTCCACCTGCATGAAGGAGGCCAATAAAAGTACACAGGTGACCTTGGCCATCAAATATAGAAGAAGCTGCTGTGAGGGTAAAACTGCACAGTTTATATTTGCTGATTAGTTCTCACTTTTTTTTGTTTATCGGCCCTTGTGGTACTGTTGTACAGGACACTAAGGAGCGTGCACAGAAGAAAGAAGAGCAAAACAGACTGGTTATAAAAAATCTGGAAGAGGAAAATGAGGGATTAAATACACGCTGCGCTGACCTGCTAAATGACCTGGAGAAACTGAGGAAGCAGGAGGCACAATGGAGAATAGAAAAATCTGGTATTGATGCCAAAATAAAGGTATGAGATGGAATGAACTACTGGATATTATTTCAAAACTAACTTCTCCCAGGCACTTGCACTACATGTTATTTTCTTTAAATAACAAGTTATATATTCAAATCTACCAGTGGGGACTGACATTCATTTACATTCCTTCACTTAAGACCCACAGCTTTTTAAAAATTGATGTTACCAAGCAGGAAACTGACTTCAAATAATCATCCTAAAATGTAATCATTAAAAGATAAGATATTGGAATCTGAGATAAAAGGTAATTCTTTAAAAACAGCTTTTAAAATCTTCTCATTCAAGATTTTTTTCTCAATTACAATTTAATTTAATATCATTTGATTGTAGTGGACTTGATATTTGTTATTTTGTAAGATGGTTTTAAGAACTTTTCAGCTATAGTTTTGAATAAATTTCATCTTAGCCTGCAGAGGGCTCCACTCTTCGTGAAAGGTTTTTTCACTGCATATCATATTGAAAAAGTTACAGTCACTTTTTGATAAATATGTTGATGCTTTTTCATTTCATTTGGATGCTTCCTACAGAATGTCACACTGTGCTGAATTGTGTATTACTTCCAGTTTGTAATTCCTTACCAGTCTTTCTCACGAAAACTGGCATGTCTTTTTAAAATATTTCTAGGTAATGAGTCACAAACGCTAGTATCAAATCATTTGTTAGTCTTTGCATCTGTATTTATATAAAGTTTATGTATTTTTGTATTATTTAGTCTAAGGTGCATTGAATACATGTATTTTTTTTTTAATAAAATGCATCATCTGCTGGTATATTGTATGTCATAAACAGCACAACTTTGGCTTGCACAGAAATGCTGTTTAATCTTTTTCATGGCAATTTAATGGTAATGCAGTGTACAACATTGTTGGGTCCTTTGATCCGAGGATGAGAGGGACATGGAATGCTGCAGAGGCAATCCACTGAACCCTGTGCTCTTTACTGACACCCATGGCTGTTTTAGGCATGGTACTGAAAAGCTTTCAGAGCATTTCAGCCCTCATAAAACAGAAGATTAATTACTGAAATCCAAGGCCCATGCTTGTCTGGAAGGTTTGTATCTATTACCAGGACTCTATCAAGGGCTTGGAGATCCTCAAAGGGGAAACTTCGCTGATAAGTGTATGTATTAGAATGATTTAATTAATTTTCAGGTTGTCAGCTTTGTTGTTGCAGTATCTCTGATAAATTGTTGCAAATACACCTCTACCTTGAAATAATACTGCCCTCGGGAGCCAAAAAATCGTACTGCATTATAGGTGAAACCACGTTATATCGAACTTGTTTTGATCTGCCAGAGTGCGCAGCCCCGCCCTCTGGAGCGCTGCTTTACTGCGTTGTATCCGAATTCGTGTTATATCGGGTCGCGTTATATTGAGGTAGAGGTGTAATTTAACTCCCCATAATTTCGCATTACACCAATGAAAAGAGTAAATTCAACATTCCTGGGTTGATTTTATGGCAGCTAAAGTATACCATAAAGAGAAGAAGGTTTGTTATAATGGTGTGAGCACAGGAGTAGGGGCAATCAACCCCAGCTTGAGCACTGACTGCCTCTGTAATGTTGGTCAAGACACTTTACCGCTCTGCTTCAATTTTCCTCATCTATAAGGTGTGTATAGTAATAAGACTATTGTGAGGATTATTAGTTCATATTTCTAAAGAGTTTTTTAGAGGAAAGATGTTGTATGTGCACCAAGTAGTGATAGCGTGCTTTAGTTCAGAAAAACCAGATATATTTAAACTTTTATTATGTATACATGGATTTAAGAAACTTTGTTTTACTAAAACAGTTACCTTACTAATGATTGTATTACTTATGCATAAATTAGCTATAAATATTTGCTTGACATTTTAATGGGTTCCAGTTTGAATTAATTTCTGTTCTGTTCTGTTCTTTGTCCCATGTCTGTTACCAGACATTTTCAAGAATAAGTATTGGATGCCAGAATTGTTTTTATCAGGGTACTAATAAACAGAATGGGAAATAGTACCCTTACCCCAGAGGACAAATATGAGATTATCAACTTGTATGGTGTTGGTCTGAAAATGATCAGTTCTCCCAGTGTAATGTGTCTCTTAAATGCTTTTAATAACAGTGTTTTTAAAATGGGGAAAAAAAGTAACAGGATTTTTTGTCGTCAGTGTGTTGATCTTAAGTGACTGTAAAAATGGCAACGTAGGGGTCCATATTCGTTGTCTCTGAATGATTTCCATATAAAATTGGCTGTGTTTAGAAGTGAAATGTTGTTTTTTCTAAATGCCGGCTATGCTACTGAATCTGGTATCTGGGAGTCAAGCTGTGATCTCTTTGGCTTTTGCATTAGCACTGGTAAAAAAAGATCATTGTTAATAATTTTGTTAACAAGGGATCCAGAAAAAGTCCAGCTCGCTCTCTGTAGTCCTTCTGAATCCAATTGTTTGGCACCCAGATGGAGAGTAGGATTAAAACTAATAAATGTAAAACATTCTTAAACTTTACTTTTAAAATCTCTTTTGTAGATATTAAATATTTTAGTTCGAAATATCCTAGCCCTTTGAAGGATAGAAGTGACTACTATTTCTCCTATTTAGGTAGGTGGGTCTCTCCCCTTTCAATGGGATAAAGCACCAGTTTCTAGCCCTGGAGGGCTTGAGATATCAGGCTTCAAGCAATGACGTTTGTATGTATACAAAAGCTGTCAGTGTTGTCTGGCTGTACCGAAAGAAGGACAGGAGACACTTGATATGGTTTTAATCAGGCTGCAATTTTATTATTAGATGTCTGGGATTACCTGGTAGACAAAAGTGTACAGTGCAGATAACCCCATGTTCATTCAATAACCACCCAGAGGGGCTTCCACCAGCCCCCTTCTTTTTTCATCCAGGTCCCCCAGCCAACCCATTGCTGGGACCTTACCATCCCCCATCCACTCCAAACAAGGATTAAGGTGGGCTATAAGAAAGGAGGTTGGGTCTCTGTTGTACCAGCACTGGAACACCGAACTCCCCCTTTCTGCTCCTGTAATCATCACCTCCTTTTTAAGTCCTTCATCAAACAGTTTTTACCTTCCCTATTGAATGCCTGCACCAGACATCCACCCCACACTTACATAATGTGTTGCAACATATAGTCTAATTCCCTTCCCTCGTCACCATAACAGAGCCCTCCTTGAACTTGCTGTGGGGAAGGCAAATAAAAAAAAACTCACTTCACCTACACCAGTCTGGTGATGAGGGGAAAAATTCCTTCCAGCCCGCCTAAAAAGGAACAGCTAGCATAATGCCCACAGCAGGTCCTGACCAAACCTGGTATTTTGCCACCTCAGGGGGAAGGAGAGTGGGTGCTGCTTTGCCTGCATTGGTGAAAAGGGGCTTCTCCTTCCCAGGCTTGCCCCTTTTCAACTCCTCAGCCATTCCAGTTCCAGAGGATGAGTCGGTGTTGTCATGCTGACCCACTCCTCCTTTTGCAGCTGCTTCTGAGCCTCTTTCCCCTCAATCTGAAAAGTACTGTACCCTCTCCCTCGACAAGCTGGATAACTCCTCCCACCTGCTTAAAGGTGTGGTGTGGTCAATTTTGAAGGTAAAATTTCACATTTACTAGGAGAAGCAAGAAACATTACTGGGATAGGTTTTTTTAAAAAAATATTACTATTATTATTATTATTGTGTCAGCCATTTGAAGCTGTGTAGACATCTGGAATGTTTCAGTATGTCCGAGTGAAATAGATTAGTGGGCAGAGGGCAAGTAATGTGGTCAAAAGTGAGTGATAAATACAAGGTGGATTGATCAAAGCAATTTTAATCACTGATTTTAATCATGATTTAAATCAGCAAGATGAAAACTTTGATTTTAAATGATTGATTTTAATCTTGTTTTGTGTTTGGACTTCAGTTATTTTCTATTTGGTTGGTAACCATTAAAATATGTTGATTTTCAACTAAATATACCCTTTATGCTAAATGGTGCTTTCTTTTTGCTAACCAGAGGATATACTAACTATAAACATTTATTTAAGCTATTTATATAGATTAATTTGCATTTATTTGGATTCTTAAATTTTTACATTGTTTTAGAAAATGATGAATGATGCATTTCTTATTTACTAGATGATTAATTTTTATTGGCTATTTGTATCAAGCTGTATTTGAATGGAAATTCAAATTCAATTAAAAAATGTGCAAAAAGTGCATGTAATTTTTTTAATTAAATAAAATTGTCTTAAATGTGCTGGAAATATAAGGACTAAAAAGTATATCAAAGCTTGTTTTGCATTTAAAAGTATTATCTGTAGTTAGTGATTTGAATTGATTATTTCTGATCTTTCTAGATTTTAGATCTCTTTCTAGCAGATCTCGTCCTCTTGCACCTAGCTTTTAAACCTGCATTGGAGAAGGAAAACAAATTTTCCTGGCCCTCTCTCACCCCCCCCCACAACTGTTTTCTTAAATTTGAATGAACTAATCACTGAACTGAAGTAGTTCAATAAACTGAAGTGAACAAAATATTCTCTGCACCTGCAGAAGAGGCAACTTCTGTCAAAAGCTGGTTTGGCATTCAACGAAATCAGGTTCTAAGCGATTAGCCAATGACTTCCACTAGTTCAGTGGTTTGACTTTCTTAAAATTTGGTAACACTTATGTACTATGTAATATTTTGTATTTAATTTAAATGATTTTAAAATATTATTATAGGTTTAGACCTTAAGATAAGTTGTCAATTTCAAATTTGATTTTAAATAGGTTTATTCTTAAAAAAAAAAATCTGTGTTTAATTTAAACAGAAAAACCAATATAAATAAAAAATCTGATTTAATTTTTTTTAAATAATCAATTTTTATCCACCCCGTTTATCAACCACATTTATCATAATACCTTTCCAGTTTATCACATATGCCTTTATAAATCTTGTTTGTGTACAGCATAGACGTAATTCTCACTTGTGCTAAGGCCTTTTACAGTGCTCTGGTAGCATAAAGAGGTGTTGAAGTGGGCAGAAACAGCATCCTCATCAGAATTCTCCTGTGCGGGGGGACATCCCTGGCTAGAATAGAACTGGTGTAAAGATGCTATATAGACTCTGTTTCAGCCTCCAGGTGGATCAGGAGCATGGCCCTGCAATAATGGTGTTTTCTGTTTCCCAGGGCCCATTGTGGGCCATTGGAAGCGAAGCAAAAGTTAATGTACCCCTGAGGACTGTCTAACTTACACTGGGGATGGGGCAGGTTTCTGCACAGTCCCAGAATATGAGGAATGCAAAAGTGACTTAAAGCCACCTTTGTTCCCCTTCTTACCTCCATCTCTGTCCCAAGTCCAAACATGGAATAAATGAGAATCTGACTGTGCATGGTCTCTGATTTACCTCTTGAGAGTGTAGGGCTACCACTTTTCCTGCAGGTAGCTTGGCTTCAGTCCCATTGGGAACAATGAAGGGCACTGGACATCTTTGTTAAGAACATTCTGTAGCTTCATATCTCCATTGAGATCAGGAGCGCCACCAGCTTTTTTGCCGCCCTAGGTGGCGGAAGGTCCCGCCCTGCTCCGAAATGCTGCCCCCGACAGAGGTGGTGGAAGATCATGCCCCCGAAATACTGACGACGACAGGGGCGGCTGAAGATCTGGCGGCCGTGGGCGCTGCCCCCCAAATGTTAGTGCCCTAGGCGACCGCCTATGTCGCCTAATGGGTTGCGCTGGCCCTGATTGACATAATGGGAAAAGGTAGGTATTTTGACAGAAGCCAATTCTCCATGAGTTTTTCTCAACTCTGTAGAACACAATGAGGAAAAAAGTATTAAAAAAAAAATGAGATGCCTTAAAAATCAGTTTCCTGCAAACACTAAAATACTTTAATTATAATGTTATGGTTTTTGCATAATGTCACTACAAAACGCAGCTATGGTGGTTTGGGTGCTTTAGACACACATTTCCATACTTTACCATGTTTGGATTTCATTTAAATTTAGTGTGTGTATAGTGCTTGGTTTTGGAATAATAAGAATCTTGTAGTAATGTTTTTACCCTGTCATAAGTTCTCCTATCCATTACTCCATCTTAACATTTTGTCAGAGAGAGAGAGAGTGTATATATGTAGGGAATAATTATATGTTCTTTGTAGTTTTTAACCCTTACTGGCTGCCGTGCTTTTTAATATATTGAAAACATTAATTCTTTACAGAATTTGGAAACTGATTTAACAGAGGCAAGAAAGCAAATGGAAGACTTGACCACCAAATGCAGTGACCTGTCATCACAAGTGGTTGTTAAACAGACTGAATTAACACAAAAGGATTGTGATGTGGCCAGAGTTAGGCAAGTATTTCATATCTCCATTTGCTAAATAAGCTAACAATTTGCAATTTTTTAAATGAAATTATTTCATGATTAGGAAGAAATATCTTGTTGTTACAGCTACTTTTGCAAAACAATATATTGTAATACCAGCCTAGTTTGTAAGGTACACATGTTATCTGGTAATTTTTGGAGGGTTAGTCTTGGAATCTATTATTTATGAAAACTATTTTTATGCCTTTTGTGATGTTCAGTTTTTTAAAGAAGGGATGGACATTATTAAAAATTACACTTCTGTAATTAGCATTAGGTCAGAGAATTGTCAATCTCCACTGAAAACTGCAAAATACCAATATGGTTAGTAACATAAGCAATTAATTTGAGAGGCTAAATGCCCTAAACCTACAAAAGTTTCAACTGTAACTTTAACTTTTTAATTAGAATCAAGTCTGACAGGTCAACAGGAGTCTATACAAGCCTATGCTAAAGGTTTAAAATGCTATGATTTAAGCTTTATCTGGAGTCTCACACATCTTTTTATTAGGCTGAATCTGGAGGATTAATGCTGCATATTTGAGATGTGTAGAAGAAATGAAAGATAGGCTGAATTATATGAAATGACTAGGTTATTAAAATCATCAAAATGACAGCAATGGCAGAAGACAGCCAACAGGTTTAAGTGGATTGATGAGTAGTAGTCTATTCTTCTTTTATTTACATAGTTCCATAGGAGGACACAGTGCTGTCTGGTAGAAGGGCTGTATTAGACAAATAGTATCCCTTGCCCAAAATAGCTTACATTCCAGGAGCACTAGTTGGAATGGTACAAATAAAACAGATCAATACGATATATAGATTGCAGTTAGAATGCTGATTCTTCATAATTTTCAACCACTAATAATTTCACCATAGGGAATAAGTCTTTTATCTTTAAAGAAAAATGAGAAACGTGATCTTTGTAATTTTTATGTAACTTAATTTGTCTTCCTGGGATTGGTCTAGGACAGGGGTGGGCACACTATGGCCAATGGGCCACATGCGGCCCATCAGACCATTTAATCCGGCCCTTGAGCTCCCCTCGGGGAGCAGGGTCGGGTGCTGGGCTTGCCTTGCCCTGCTCCGCTTGTGCAGTGTCTCCACATGGCTCCCGGAAGAAGGGGCAGCCAGGGGGCTCCACACATTGCACCTGCCCCAAGAGCCGGCTCTGCAGCTCCCATTGGTTGGGAGCTGTGAGAGCGGCACCTGTGGATTGAGCAGCACATAGAGCCGCCTGGCCGCGCCTCCACGCGGCAGCCAGAGGGGGACATGCCGCTGCTTCTGGGAGCTGCTGGAGATAAGTGCTGCACAGACCCTGCAGCCATGATCCTCCCTCCCTGCACCCCAATCCCCTGTCCAAGTCCTGATCCCCCTCCTTTCCTCCGAACCTCTCCATCCCAGCCTGGAGCACCCTCCTGCGCTCTAAACCGCTCATCCCCAGCCTGAGCCCAGAGCCTGCACCCTCGGCCACAGCCCTCGCAGCTCCAACCCCCTGCCCTCCAAACCCTTCGGTCCCAGCCCAGAGCACCTTTCTGCACCCCAAGCCCCTCATCCATGGCCCCAGCCCAGGACCCACACTTCCAGTCAGAGCTCTCACCCCTTCCCGCATCCCAACACCCTGCCCCAGCCCAGAGCCCCCTCCTGCACCCTGAACTCATCATTTCTGGCCCCAACACAGAGCCCACACCCGCAGCTGGAGCCCTCACCCTCTCCTGTACCCTAACCCCTAATTTTGTGAGCATTCATGGCCTGCCGTACTATTTCTCATACCAAGATGTGGCCCTCAGGCCAAAAAGTTTGCCCACCCGTCTAGGATCTCTATTGAAAAAGATGTCCCTAGTTATTTTGATGTTTAAAAGTCATAAATTCAGGATCTCACTGGTTAACAAAAATAGAAGAATGGTATGTAAACAAGACAGATTTTAATAGCCTGATCTATGGAAAGACAAGCTGATGGAATTTGTAAACTTTATCAAAAGGCTGACAGACTTTAAAATGTTCCTGAATAGATTGTTGTACTAAAACTATGCTTCTCTGTGGCCCAAGATATCTATGGTGTGAGGGTACAGGGATGGGAAAGGACACTTTCAAAGCAGGTAATCAAAGCTGACAAAGTTATTACACATTGTCTGCGGGAATAGCACGTTACAAACTGAGTTGGCCGAGCCAGATGACCTTAAAATCTCTTGACATACATTTTACAATTTCCACTATAAATCAAGGCTTGCTAAACATAGACACTTGCTCATTTGGCAAGTTTTGCTAGGCCCACAGCTATAGTTGGAGCATCAAAGCATCACAGGTAAACTCTTCTGAAACTATGAATTTTAAAAAAGTAACTTTGCCTGTCTGAAAAAGGTCATTGAACATGAGTGAATGTTGAAAATAATCATCAGTATTTTAAGAAAATAATAATCAGTAAGAAAAAAGAAATTGTAAGCTGTGTTTACATGTATTTTCAAGTATTTTGTTCGTATGGAAAGCCAGAAATAAGATCTCCCAAGCAACCTTAACTGTGATACTGTCATTCCAAATTTATGAAACAAAATTGCACCCACTACTTTCACAGTATGAGTCACATTCCACCACTTTCATATCTCTTTGTCTCTAGGGATTTAAATAGACCCAATTGCCATAGGATCTAGGTGCTCAATCATCACATTACCACATCCCATCAGAATATAGTCAGTTGACCACAATATTTACACAACTTTTCTTATACATATGCTCGCAAATATTATTATTCTTAGTCATCTTTCTAGGTAGATTATAAAATATGTTTTGCTTTTATGAGTGGTTTCCTGAAATGTTCTAATTTGCCAAGATTTGTTTGTAAAAGGGCATTATTTGTTCTGTTTGGGAGTCACATTTCATGTTCCATATAGAAATTCTTTAAGGATTCTTACTGCTGCATTTCATGATGCTGGGGGGTATTTCCCAGTTTAGAGAGTTAAGACTTCTGTCTCAAATTAAGGCAGTTTTAAACATTTTGGTTTTTGATCTGCTTCATTATGAAGTGTTCAGTAAAAATGATTGAACTTAAAGAAGGACCAGTTGGATGTGCATTTTGCATGCCTTGAGATGCGTATGTATATACATCAATTCACGATTAAGTCTCTTCCTTTTCTCTGACTTGTCATAGAAAAGAGCTACACACTTGTGCTTGGCATTTCTACTGTGGTACATTCTCAAGTTCCAATTTTTTAGTATTACTTTAATGTTCTTTATTTTTATTCCTTATTTTTGTTTTTAAAGTAATAGCTCTAATTCTCTCATTTTGTTTACATACTATCTTTTCTTCTAGGTCTTTTTTTTAGTATAGTATATGATCATGATGTGGAAAAACATCTCTATTTTTAAACTTAATTAAAAGATCTACAGAGCATGGGAGGAAATAAAATGTATGCCATAATCAGGTACAGAAAGCATATTATCAGTGTGTTTGATAAAGAAATTTTAAATATATCAAACCTCCCACCACCAAAAAACCTTTCTATAGGGTATAGCCAATTCCAGCCTGTAGCATATTTGCAGAGCTGGCATAACATATAGGGGGATATAATGGCAGGGGTGGAAAATGCAGTAGAAAACTGTAAACTTTTATTGAGAGCTGCAGAGAAAAATAAAACCTAAGTAAGGAAAACAAAAAGCTGAGTTCTAGTTTAAGCTAAAACCCAACAATAGAAATAAGGAGATGGAGTTTAGGAGAAGATCTAATGACAGAATCTGACCAGGCATGATATAAGCTATGCGTGCTTGCTTTTCACTCCAGGAAGCTGTTAGACTAGAAGCGTCATCTTGTCTCTGTGCTGGCTTTCACGACTGTTGCTGCTGTGGCCCAGAACCAGACAATAATCTTTACAGCCTGAATAGAACAGTGTAGAATAAAGTACTCAGTGCCCATTTAGTCAGAAAATGTTTGTGGTAACACAATTAAATACAATAACACAGAGTTTTCCATAATCACTGTGCATATAACTAAACACCATTAACAGGGAAGTTGAGATGGAATAATCTCTTCATTAAAACTTCCCTGTGTTCTATGTCAGAAGAAAAAAAAGAACTATTGATGGTTTAAAAAATAAAATAAAATAAATATGTTCTAGTCACTCAAGGCCTCAGTGCCTTATTCTTCTGAAACAATGTTCATTTTTTACTGTCAGTAAAAATAGAAAATTCCTGTGTAGGCGGGAAAAAAAATCTCCTCTCTTCCCCACAATCCAGTTCAGGATTTTCTGGGCTTAAAAGGACACACTTATCCCCTTAGTTGCAAATCTCCTCCTCTTAGACACCAAAACAGAAGAACTGTCTAATCAAAATTAATCCCAAACATATTGCTTGATAAAAAAAAACAACCAAGAGATATGGCTTCCTTCTTTCAGAATCTTAGGATGCACGTGGTAGAGAGAGAGCTAAGAAAGATAATAGCAGATTCCCTTTTAGTTGACAGGATGATATTCTGTCTCTATTTCATCTTGCCATAATTTTTCAAGTCAACTGGAGTATAAGGTCTTCATACGTCCAGGTGTACACACCCTGGTGTTCCATTTATTTTGAGTATGCAAATTCATGGTTTTTTCCTCCAAATCCTGCATTTTGCTAGTGAGAATTTTTTTCTTTCTTTGAACTATGCAACAATTCTGCCTTTGATCTCTGAGAGAATTTTTTTGTAATTAAATTTTCTCCTCCAGCATATTAAAAGTTACAAGGGTTTTCAGAATCACCCAGCACTGTGCTCCCATTGACTCCAGTGGGAGCAGTGTTAGAGCAACACTGAACATTTTTGAATATTCCACCCAGTATCAATTATTCAGTCTGAAGATCAATATTTATAATAAACTTCTGTATCAAATCCAATCTTTTGTTTGTTAAATATAATTTTTTTAAAGATCTGTGGAAAGATAGTTCTCATGGGGATCCCTGCTGAATAACAGGTGATTTAGAGAAGCTGCCACCTGTCCTTGATTCACTGGCCTTAAAAGGTTCCTGTTTTAACTGTCAGTTTTGGAAGATATCAGAATCACAAAGCACCGAAAGGGCAGAAATACTGCCAAAAGCAGGGTGGGCAGTAGCAGCTCTGAAATGCACCTTCCTTGCCATTTGTTCATGCTCATCTCCAGTGCAGGATCTCTGGATCTCTTCAGAATGCACAATAATATTTCTATGTCCTAGAAGGCTTAAATCCTGTTATTGGCCTTCAGAACATCACGATTCTTCTGCCCCATGATTTCAGTGTTGAATTTCAGAGATCAGAGATCTTCTTGTAAAGTTGTGCTGAGTCTCAGGATTTAGGCTTAAATGCTGTGCTGTTTGTTTAATTCAAAGTGATTCGTATCTCATGGATACAAAGAGCTGTTAGCTCAAGAGATGGTAGTACTTTCTAACCCATCAGTGGACACCAAGTGCTATTGCAACACACCAAGCTTGTAATGCTCAGAATACATGAGTTTCATCATTGCTGCTATACAGTCAGGAATTTTCAGCTCATTGGCTTTGGTATACACTCAAAGCTATTTCACAATGCCCTGAAAAGACTTATGTGACAGTGCCTGACACTGTGGGTATCAGGTGGTGCAACCTAGAAACTTAGTAAATTACTTTAAGTCCCTCAGTATCTGGAGTAAAACATCGGAAGACGCAGCTCAGGCTCTGGCCATTATTTGGAAAGTAAAACAAAACCAGCAAATGTCAACAAAGATAATGGATATGATGAGTACACCGCTACCTCGATATAATGCCACTTGATATAACACGAATTTAGATATAACGCGGTAAAGCAGTGCTCTGGAGGGGCAGGGCTGCACACTCCAGTGGATCAAAGCAAGTTCAAGATAACACGGTTATCTCCTGCTGCTGATTTTTTAAAGTCCCCCTTGCCCAGTGAAGGCCCCCCCCACCCTGTGCAAACTTCTAGAGATTTAGAGCAAGGAGAAGGGTGCAGTATCCAGTTTTGTGCATAGTTACACTAATGTACATTTGGAGCAACTTCATTGACTTCAATCTAGTTATTTCAGTTTTACACTATTATAACTGACAATTGAATTTGACTCCAGGAAAGAAACACTTCATAAAATAGAAAATAATCTTAATTCCTGCGAAACTATCAAAACCAAATTAAATAAGGCAAGGAGCTCTTTAGAGTTTAGATAAAGTTTGAGTAAAAATTATGGATTGGGTAAACCAAATATTACAGTTGACAAATAGCTTAAACATAAGTGATATCTGATTTGGGCAGTTCTTGACTCAATATTTGATTTACCCATCTCGTGGCAATCTCCCCTTTTCTGATCCCATCTAAGATCTGGAAGATCAAACTGGCTACTTCTCTGTCCCAACCCCAAACTGAATGAGATTTTATTTTCTAGATTCCCCACTTGGGTAAAATATACCCACTGGCTTGGTAATTTAATAGGTCCCAAACTGTGACCTCTGCCCTTTCTTTTCCCATAAAAGCTGTCTTTATGTTGGCTCACGATTCTTTGTTGTATATGGTATGATTTTTAATTCTTTTGTGTGGTTTTTGATAATAGTTTTCCATCAACTCAATGTACTTTTTTCCTAGGTTCATTTAACGTATCCTCTATTAATATGGTTTATCTATATTATAGAGTGTTTGGACAATTTATACAGTAGACTCAGTTTGTCATATTAAAGTCTGTTTCTGATTAAGATTTCCTTTTTCATTTTCATTCATAGTTTTTCTGCCATGTGCAGTGATATATTAATTCTCTCAGATGGTCTACAAAGTAATGGTTTTGAATGCTTAGTAAGGTCAATCCTTCTTTAAATATTGGTTTAATTTCTATATTTGTGTTTATTCTGGAATGCTTGTCACAGATGAATTTATTTTGAAAATCTTTTAATTCCTTTGTCTGTGTCCTTTTTTGGAGATTTTTCAAAAATGGATATCTTATTTTGGACAAGTTATTTTTCTGGACACCTCTTATCTTTCCAAAGTAGAGAATAAAATGTGTTGTCCGAAATAGAATTATAGAACTGGGAGGGACCTCGAGCGTTCATCTAGTCCAGTCCCCTGCACTCATGGCAGGACTAAGTATTATCTAGACCATCCGTGACAAATGTTTGTCTAACCTGCTCTTAAGAAACTCCAATGATGGAGATTCCACAATCTCCCTGAACAATTTATTCCAGTGCTTAACCACCCTGACAGTTAGGAAAGTTTTTCCTAACGTCCAACCTAAATGTTCCTTGCTGCAATTTAAGCCCATTGTTTCTTGTCCTATCGCCAGCAGTTAGGAGAACAATTTTTTCCCTCTTCCTTGTAACAACTTTTTATGAACTTGAAAATTGTTATGTCCCCTCTCAGGCTTCTCTTTTCCAGACTAAACAAACCCAGTTTTTTCAATCTTCCCTACCAGGACATTTTTCTAGATGTTTAATCATTTTTGTTGCTTTTCTCTGGACTTTCTCCAATTTAGCCACATCTTTCCTGAAATGTGGTGCCCAGAACTGGACTCAATACTCCAGTTGAGACCTAATCAGCAAGGAGTAGAGTGGAGGAATTACATCTCATGTCTTAATTACAACACTCCTGCTAACACATCTCAGAATGATGTTTGCTTTTTGTGCAACAGTGTTACACTGTTGACTCCTGTTTAGCTTGTGGTTTACTATGACCTTCAGATCTCTTTCCATAGTACTCCTTTCTAGGCAGTTATTTCCCATTTTGTATGTGTGCAACTGATTGTTCCTTCCTAAGTGGAGTACTTTCCATCTGTCCATTTGAATTTCATCCTATTTACTTCAGACCATTTCTCCAGTTTGTCCAGATCATTTTGAATTATAATCCTATTCTCCAAAACACTTGCAACCCCTCCCAGTTTGGTATTGTCTGCAAACTTTATAAGTGTACTTTCTATACCATTATCTAAATCATTGATGAAGATACTGAACATAACTGGACCTAGAACTGATCCCTGCGGGGCCCCACTCATTACATCCTTTCAGCATTACTGTAACCCACTGATAACTACTCTCTGTGAACTATTTTCCAACCAGTTATGCTCCAACTAGTTATAGTAGCTCCATCTAAGTTGATTTCCCTAGTTTGTTTGTGAGAAGGTCATGCGAGACAGTATCAAAAGCTTTACTAAAGTCAAGATATACCATCTACCACTTACCCCCACCCACAACTCTTGTTGCCCTATCAAAGAAAGCTGTCAGGCTGGTTTGACATGATTTGTTCGTGACAAATCCATGCTGACTGTTACTTAACACCTTATTATCTTCTAGGTGTTTGCAAATTGATTGCTTAATTATTTGCTCTATTATCTTTCCTGGAACAGAAGTTAAGTTGACTGGTCTGTAATTCCCCAGGTTGTCCTTATTTTCCTTTTTATAGATGGGCACTATATTTGCCCTTTTCCAGTCATCAGGAATCTCTCCCATCTTCCATGAATTTTCAAAGATAATCGCTAATGGCTCAGATAGCTCCTCAGTCAGTTCCTTGAGTATTCTGGGATGCATTTCATTAGGTCCTGGTGACGTGAAGAGACCTAACTTGTGTAAGTAATTTTTAACTTGTTCGTTGCCTATTTTAGCCTCTGATTCTACCTCATTTTCACTGGTATTCACTATGTTAGATGTCCAATCACCACCAACCTTCTGGGTGAAAACTAAAACAAAGAAGTCATTAAGCACCTCTGCCATTTCCACATTTTCTGTTATTGTTTAACCCCCCCTCATTAAGTAATGGACCTACCCTGTCCTTGGTCTTCTTCTTGCTTCTAATGTATTTGTAGAATGTTTTCTTGTTACCCTTTATGTCTCTAGCTAGTTTGATCTGATTTTGTGTCTTGGCCTTTCTAATTTCGTCCCTACATACTTGTGTTATTTGTTTATATTCATCCTTTGTAATTTGATCTAGTTTCCACTTTTTGTAGGACTCTTTTTTTGTTTTTAGATCATTGAAGATCTCCTGGTTAAGCCAAGGTGGTTTCTTGCCATACTTCCTATCTTTCCTATGCAGTGGGATAGTTTGCCCTTGTGCCCTTAATAATGTCTCTTTGAATAACTATCAACTATCTTCAATTGTTTTTCACCTTGGACTTGCTTCTCATCGGATCTTACCTACCAACATCCTGAGTTTGCTAAAGTCTGCCTTCTTGAAATACATTGTCTTTACTTTGATGTTCTCCCTCCCACCCTTCCTTAGAATCATGAACTCTACTAATTCATGATCACTTTCACCCAGGCTGCCTTCCACTTTTAGATTCTCAACCAGTTCCTCCCTAGAACAGTCTCTACACTAGTAGCTTTCTCCACCTTCTGAAATAAAAAATTGTCTCCAATACATTCCAAGAACTGGTTGGATAATCTGTTCCCCTAATGTGTTATTTTCCCAACATAGTCTGGGTAGTTTGAAGTCCCCCATTACGACCAAGTCCTGTGCTTTGGATGATTTTGTTAGCTGTTTAAAAAAAAGCCTAATGAACCTCTTTTTCCTAGTTAAGTGGTCTGTAGTAGACCCCTAGCATGACATCTCCCTTGTTTTTTATCCATTTTATCCTTACCCAGAGACTTCCAACAACTCTGTCTCCTATTCCCATCTCAACCTCAGTCCAAGTATATACATTTTTAATATATAAGGCAACACCACCTCCCTTTTTTCCCTGCCTCTCCTTCATGAGCAAACTGACCCTTCTATACCAATATTCCAGTCATGCATATTATCCCACCAAGTCTCCATGATGCCAACGGTGTCAGAGCTGTGTTTATTTAATAGCATTTCAAGTTCTTCCTGCTTATCCCACATTAGGATACAGACATCTAAGATACTGATTTGATCTCCTCCCCACCCCCAGTTCTGTCTTGTCACTCCCTTATCCCTGCTATAACAGCCCATGCTCACCTCAAATTCTGACTCTTCTCCTAGGTCTCCATGTTTTTGACTTACCGGTGGGCTTTGGTCACCTGCGCCCTTTGAACCTAGTTTAAAGCTGTCCTGACTAGGTTAGCCAGTCTGTAGCCAAATATGCTCTTCCCTTTCCTCGATAGATGGACCCCATCTCTGCTTAGCATAAATAATGGTAAATAATTAGGCCTCTCTTTTTAAAGTCAGTGGAACTTAAATACATGCTTAAAGTTAAACTTGAGCTTGAGCCCCATTACAAACTTCTTTGACCATATTCCTTTCTTAACGTTATGTTCTAGGACTGTTGTATTGGTATCATTTGTCGTAATTTTTGTGTAAATACCCTGATACTACTGCTTCCTGGACAAATGCTAAATGAAATGGTGTCAGAAGAAATACAATTAAAATGAGAAACTATAAATGTATCTTGTAACTAGACATCTGCAATTAATGCATCACTCCTGTGACATAGGTTTAATACACCTAGGGCAACACCAGTTGGTTCCCTGAGACAGAACGAATCTGTCCCCGGTGACATTCTTTTTATCTCCTCCAGCTTTTATTTGTTACAAATGTATTAACCTGTCCAACCTATCTCCACAAATCAGATTTTTAAGTCTACTTAACACCCTTTTCATGATTGCTAAGTTATTACAGACAGAATCTTTCATTCCATCAAGGCCTTTTATAAACTCCTTTAAACAGTGTTATTTGTTTTCCTTCAAATTGTTTTTTTCTCACTGGTACAATGCTCTCTTTAAAGAAAGTTTCTTGAATTACACTAGTTTGGTCTCTGGCTTCTTCAGAGAAAGTGCTGAAAAGTGCCTATATCGGTATTACTAATTAGTCTTTACACACTGCTTTTCATCTGTAGACCTCAAAGCAGTTTACACAAATGTCGTGATTCCCATTTTACAGATGTTAAGCTGAGACACAGAGAGGTTAAGTGCTTTGCCTAAGGTCCAAAGAAAACCCTACGAAGAAACATGGAAGAAAGTTAATGAGGGTAATAGGCACTGAAACTGAATTTAACTCTAACAATAGTTTGAAGTGTGGTTGTTAATTAACAGAGAATTATGCTTGCTATAATATACAAAGAAGAAGCCAAGTTTTGCAGTGTGCATACCATTAAACTCTATTACAGATTATATTATCGAAAGCAATTTAGCATGACAAAGAACACTTTTGAACTGAAGCAATAATACAAAGATTAGACTAACTGTGTGGTTCTAGGTAGCCTATTAAAGTAAATATCTACTGCAGAGGTCCTTTGTACATTTTGACTCTTGGTACTAAAGAATTAACTACATGTTGATCAGAAAGTTGCCAGTGCTGTAACTGGAAGTCCAGTTATTTTATAGCCTTCATGCCATTAAAGTCCAATTGATAGATGTTCTGCTTTGAAAAGTTAAGTGTTGTATAGATATTTTACAGGAGTGTGTGATAAATATTAAATATTGTGTATATAATTTCTAGTGTTTAGAAGGAAATAGACAAGTAAAATAAATGAAAGTAGAAAGCTCATTATATAAAATAAAATTAGCTGAACACAAGTGTTTAACTATTGTCCTTCTAGTCATGTTTTCCTGTTTATTGCTTGCTTTGCACAGGAAGGAGTTGCAGGACCTGCAGAATCTTTACAAACAAAACACAGAACATACAGCACAGCAGGCAGAGCTGATCCAGCAGCTTCAGGCTCTCAATATGGATACGCAAAAAGTACTGAGAAATCAAGAAGATGCTCACACAGCTGAAACTATATCATATCAAAAAGTATGCCGCTTTTTTCTATCACAAAAGTATAAATTGAAACCTACTTGTGAGTACTGCTCATAACTATCAATATGCAGCATCTTGGATAATAGAGTATCCCTGTTTAAAGCACCATGTGATACTGCACACTTGTATTGGTGCTACTTTGTGATGAAAATAGGGTGACCAGATGTCCCGATTTTATAGGGACAGTCTTGATTTTTGGGTCTTTTTCTTATATAGGTTCCTATTACCCCCCACTCCCTGTCCCGATTTTTCACATTTGCTGTCTGGTCACCCTAGATGAAAATGTGGTATGTGGAGTAGAAGGTTCTTTTGGGCCAAGTTATACCTACTGAAGGCCCATGCTCCAGCACTAAACTAGAATTTAGTGATACATAGGAAAAACTTCTGATTAATTGCAAAGTATAACAGCCAATTTTTACAGTTTGCTTTGCCAATCTTTGTTTCTCTTCCTCTCCCATTCACGGGAAGTGGAGGTTTAAGTTTATAACACCTATTATTAGTTGATTAGTTGGAGAATTCATGTGTAAATTTGATACTGTTGTCAATCTCAAACAATTTTTTTTGCCAAAGTGACACAATTTGAAAATCTATTGCAGAAAAATCCTCTACAAAACTGTATATATAATATATAACATGATTTCATAGCTTTGGTAAGTACTATGAATGTTGACAGCCATTCAGAGAAATTTCTCTGATAGGTACCATATTGAATTTAAAGCTTTGTGAAGCTTGTTATAAAGTTGTGAAGCTGAGAAAGTAAACAAACTAAACTAGGTGGTAGATATCTAAGTGTATGCTGGGTTATATCGTATCATGGCAGTCACAGGTACAGGGTGTTGCTGTTACTGGAAAAGTGTATTGAGCACTAGTCATCATGAATAAAAGTTCTTAGTAATATGAATGGGATACAGGTAAACTTTGGGTGCTCTATATCAAAAGATGGTTGTCCTTTTCACTTGGGTCAGCACTGAAGTGGCCTAGAAAAGTTACAGAGTGGGTTATGTTATAAATCACCCAGTGCAACATGTGAGCAGTTCTGCTTGCATCTAGCAAGACAGGGTGAGTGACAGCAGTTCCCACTTACAATGATCAAAACCCTTTGCTTACTTTTTAGGATGTAGTTTCTAGATTTTGCTTCATCCTTCTTCCTCTCTCACCCTCCAAATTGCTTTTCTCTCTCCTGTGCCATTCCTCTGCACCTCTGCCATCACTCCTGACTTGTGTCTCACTGACATCAAGCATCTCATTTGAGTGGTTCCTTTGATGAGACACTCCGAAAATTGGTGCAACTCAGTCTTCAAGGAAAAAATGTTAACAGAGTTACAAATTGACAAGGACCTCTTCTGCAGCTATGTCTCAGAGCTGAGGCTAGGTCTATACTAATAACTTTTCCCGGTATAGTAACGTCTGTGTGAAATAGGAGTGTTGTTTTTTTTTTTTAATGCCATTTCTATACTAGCAAAATCCCTAATATAGACAAGGTTATACTAGCATAACTGCTTTTCCTGGTGTAGTTTAGTAACTTCGGGGAGTTTGTATAAGCTATGCTGAGAAAAGCACTTTTTTGCCAGTATAAGCTGCACCTTCACTTGGATGGTTTGCCAGTATACATATCTATAGCTATACTGGCAAATGTCTTGTAGTGTAGACTGAGCCTGAGACTCATATTATTGTCAAGAGGCTGACTGACCCTTCTCAAGCAGTGCCTCTCAGCAGGAGGTGAGAAAAGAACAGGGTGCTGCACTGGCCAACAAGCAGCTTGAGAATACAGAGAACAAAGGTATTGCACTTTTTTGGATCAGTTATTCTTCTTGGAGTGCTTGCTTCTGTCGATTCCATTCTAGGGGTGTGTGCACCCACATGTGCGATCATTGGAGATTTTTGCCTTAACAGTACTTGTAGGGCCGGCTGTCGTGCTCTCTGGAGTGATACCGCGGTATGTCAGGCACTGCCGGCCCTATGCCCTCTCAGTTTCTTCTTATCGCCCAGGGTGATCAGTTGGAGTGCCTTTCTTGTTTAGCAAGAGCTATTGGTTTCTCCTTTTGAACTTTGTGCCTTAGGGCCTTTGTACATAGTTTGCATATAGTAGTGTTAAGTAGTTTAAGTGGTAGTTAGGGTCCCAGCGGGACTTTGCCCCTGGCGGGGCATGCCCCACTCTCCTGGCTTTAAGCCCTGCTCGGATTGCAACAGGCCTATGCCTGTGAGTGACCCCCATAGCAGCGGGAGTCGCACGTTAACAAGCAGTCCTGGAGCTGCAAAAACTTTCAAACCCACACTCAAAAAGAGCGGGACATCTGTCTGAGGGTTCACCTGATGGAGTTTGCTTCCGCCTGGCTTCCGAGCCATCCAGGCAGGTTGCACTTTGGCCTCCGTGCGCAGCGCACTGCCAGCACCCAGCTCCTCCCTGTACCATTTGCCATCGCCAGTGCTGAAGAAGAAGGCCAAGAAGTGCTCCCTGGTACCGAGCAAGAAAGCCCAGGGTCAAAACATTTACTTACCAATCCTTTGTCCAAAGCCTCATGTGACGGACAAGGAGCACAGGCTGCATACCCTGGACGTCAGACGGGTGCTGGCCTTCTACTTTGATAGAACAAAGTTGTTCTGTAAATCAACATAGTTGTCCGTTGCTGTCCCTGACAGGTTGAAAGGTTGCCCAGTGTCAGTCCAGAGAATGTCATCTTGAATCACAGCCTGCATCCACTACTGCTATGAGCTGGAAAAGATGCTCCTGCCGATGATCGTGATGGCTCATTCAAGTAGGGCATCAGCCTTCCTGGTGCAGGGGCTGATCGAAGAGATCTGTCATGCTGCCACCTGGTCATCCGTCCACAAACTCTCATTGCACTATGCACTGAGCTAGCAGGCTCTAGAAGATGCTTCAAGCTGCAAGACTGTGAATGCTGAGCTCACCTCCGTTGATTCTGCTTGTGAGTCACCTAGAATGGAATTGACATGAGCAAGCACTCAAAGAAGAAAAAACGGTTACCTGCCTTTTGTAACTGTTGTTCTTTGAGATGTGTTGCTCATGTCCATTCCATTACCCGCCCTCCTGCTGAAGTTGTTGGCAAGAGGGAACTGAGGGGACTTAGGGCTGGTGGTGCCTGATATACTGCTCACCTCGGAGCTGCCCTATATGGTCTTCTACAAAGACAAGGTCCAGCTGTGTCTGCATCCAGTGTTTCCGCCCAAAGTCATTTCTCTGTTTCATACTGGCCAGGACATATACTTACTGGTCTTCTACGTGAAACCCTATGACTCTGATGAGGAATGCAGGCGTCAGACTATGGACATCAGGAGGGTGTTGGCATTCTACATAGATAGAATGAAGCCGTTCCATAAGTCAACACAGTTGTTCGTTGTGGTGATGGACAGCATGAAAGATCATCCGGTATCTACTCAGAGAATCTCATCTTAGTTTACGGCCTGTATCCGTTACTGCTATGAACTGGCAAAGGTGCTTCTGCCGGTGATTGTGATGGCGCATGCAACAAGAGCACAAGCATCGTCATCAGCCTTCCTTGCACAGGTGCCGATCCAAGAAATCTGTTGGGCTGCCACCTGGTCGTCCGTCCACGTGTTCACATCGCATTATGTTCTGACTCAGCAGGGTTGAAACGATGCTGGCTTTGGCAGAGCTGTGCTGTAAACTGAAAGCAAGACTGTGAACTCTGAACCCACCTCCGTTGATACTGTTTATGAGTCACCTAGAGGAAAATAGATATGAGCAAGCACTCAAAGATGAAAAAATGGTTTCCTACCTTTCCTAACTGTTGTTCTTCGAGATGTGTTGTTCATGTCCATTCCATTACTCGCCCTCCTACTCCTCTGTCGGAGTTGTCGGCAAGAAGGAACTGAGAGGGCGTAGGGCCAGCGGTGCCTGATATACTATGGCATGAGCGTGGCACTCAAGGGTGTGCCATGGCCAGCCCTATCATTACCGCTTAGGTAAAAATCTTGGACGACCGCACACACCTAGAATGGAGTGGATATGAGCAACACATCTCAAAGAACAACAGTTACAATAGGCAGGAAACTGTTTTTTCTGTTTAATAATGAATTGATGACCTCTACTCTGCCAAATATTTCAACTCATAGGAATCCCTTAATCCCAGAGTTTTTTTTAAAAATGAATATTCTTGGTACATTGGGGAGTGAGGCTGGAATCTTAACTCAGTTAAGCACAGACTATCCCAATTGACAACTAACTGGCAAGTAGGCCACTATTTAAACTGCAGAGAAACACAAAAGCCATTTAAACATCATATACCTGGAAATCTCCTCTTTTTGTCTTCTCCTTGCAAGCCAAAATCCCAACACCTATGCAGTTAAACTATTAGATCGTTCCTATTTTGAGATCTGATGGATCTTTTAGTGTATGTGACATACTGGGGTGAACACATTTACCTTTTATTTTAGGAAATTGTTCTATTAAGTACCTAACATCAATATTTCTGTTATTGCTTTTTAACACCAGCAAGACCAAGCTGGTGTAGTCTGTTTAAAAATTCCAAGATTGTGCTACTTTCTTTGTAATCAGTGAGAGCAATCGTCTTTGGGCTGAATAAATTAAGATAACGCTTAAGATGCCATTGCTATTATTTGGGAAATATTTAAACTGGAGAGATTATAATTGTAGCAAAACAGTTGGTAAGAATTTTTTCACAGGAATTTCAGACTGTTGGACATAAGGGATGCTTTACTGGAGCACTTTCTAAAGTCTAATAAATGTCCTGAAATAGGTTGTTCAATGAGCCATGTGAAGCAACCAAAGGTAACTAAGTGGCCTACAGTTTCTGAGGCAATGTGTACTTACCCTCTTTAAGTCCCAAGATGTACACTCCTATAGAGGTTATAAGAAGCCTTGGTGATCCTAGTAACTTGAAAATAGATGCAGTCCTCTATTTATTCCTTATAGCTCAAAGGCACAGTATTCTAGAAGCACATGCCTTCTGTTTGTCTCCATGGATTAATAATATGCTGGCTGCAAAAACTAGATAAGGACTTGTCAGCTATTCTATAGACAAATTCACTGAGGAATATTTTTCTACTTTTCCAAATGGCATTGAGCCTATCAGTGTGTACATCCTATGATATACTGTCCCTTACAGCAAGATCAATGACCTCTGTCTGAGTGTCAGATAAGCACTATGTGCTATAGCATAGGCAGTGTGGTTGGCTGATATATTCCAAGTTTATTTTACTAGTCTACCATTTGGGAAGAACTGTTCTTTGCACTGTGCATTAGGAAACAGTTGGTTGAGTCAAAGAAATTACTTACCTGACAAACCAGACATAATGGGTAGGCATAAGTCCATCACAAATTCCCTTTTAGGCCTGCTATAGTGGGACTGTGGCAGGGTGGGAAGACATTTAAAGATCAGTGGTCTGTTTTTATCAAGATATACTGACTTGCTGAAATCAAGTTTAAGATTTGGAATACCTCTTCCCTTCATTCCACAAACATGTCCTGCAAAAACTCCTTCAGGTTAGAGGATTTATGAAAAGACATTGATATCTATTTCATATTGTGGCCATAGTTCTAGTTCTCAAGGTAAGGAATATTTTTCTAAAATGTGTTCCATCGGCTTTATTAGTCCCAATTGCTCACGGGACTACATTCCTATGCTGGATTTAATGGGAGTCTATAGATTTGTCCTCACCAATCATTTCAAACTGGAGAGACTTCAATCAATACTAAGGATAATAAGACAAGAAGAGATTCTGAGCTCCTTAGCCATCTTATCAGGGTTTTCTGAAATTTACAGTTTAAGCCTTTTGTTTTCATAATGCAGAGGTTCCCTTTGGTGCAGTTTGGTTTTTCAGTCTCTTCATTTATTGTACTGACTATGCATCTCATAGATGTCAGTGGCATAGAAGAAGCACTGTTTGCCATCAAATGGGGACCAGGTTTGAATTCTGGAATTGGATCCTAGTCTCTTAAAGCAGCAGAGCTTTAAGACCCGAAAGCACTGTGGACGGTGGTACACATTCCTTCTTAAGAAGAGAGAGTGTTGTTCAACAGCTATACCTCTGACACGGTCAGAAGCTGTATTGGCTTCAAAGAAATCATAGTGCCATTCTCCCTTGTAATGGATTGATACAAGTTTATATTCCATATATTGTATAAAGGAGGAGGTATGGAATAATGCCTGATCTGTTTGGGGATAAATCTTTAATTCAGGTGGTTTGGCTCATTTTGTGCCCAAAGTACCCTTTGTCCATCATTCCTGTTGCCCTGTTGAGTTTGTGGAGATTTGTAGCCTCCTTCAAGGCTAAAAACAAGTAACCAGGCTGTTCTAGATTGGCTCCGAGTTCTGTTTTTCTGCTTGAGCCTCCCATCGTGATTGTCCCAGCTAACCATTATGAAACCCAGTTAATGTAGTTTTAAACAAGAGTATTTTATTGGCAATTTTACAGAAATAGAAATTCAGCAAATATAAATTAAGAATAAAAATTAACACACCTCGTTGGACATTACAGAGGACATTGTTAGACTAAATATAGTTACAAAATCTTGCAGTTTGATTTGCCTAACATTGTTTGTTTGTTTTTTTGTATAATTGTTTTGACTAATGGTTCTTGCTCTCTGCAGAAGTACATGAATTTTAATCAGAATATCCATTTACAAATTTCAATGCACATTTGCTCCCTTTAGGAATTGATAGTCCTCTTTCATTCCTTCTTTCACATATGTAATAATCAGCCGACCTTAACAATTCTCCAAATATAGTAACATTAATTGGGTTGTCCCTCCCATCTGAGTTTGCAAGATTAATAGCAACTCTTGGTGTTTACTTGCCCTGTACCAAAAGTAAAAATTCAGTTACAAACTCTCAAGAATATTGCAGCATTGTATAAGATCATAGGTTAAATATATGAAAGTCCTGTATCCAGGCACAGCTAGCTATCTTAAAGTATGACCACCAGTGAGTCTCAGAGCTGGCTCAAATGACTCAGGGTCCTGGGGCTTATGCTATGGGACTAAAAATAACTGTGTAGACCTTTGGGCTCAGACTGGAGCCTATGCTCCAACTCCCACTCCCCCCCCCCCCAGGTTTCTGAGTCCACACTCCAGCCTGAGCCTGAACATGTATGCTGCTATTTTTAGCTCTGTAGTGCAAGCCCGGCTCTGAGATTTGCTGTTGTGGGTCTGTTTTTGCAGTGCGGATGTACCCCCAGAGAGCTTTTGAAAACAGGAGCTGCAGGTTAAGTTGGGGCACTTATTGTTCTGACCCTAGATTTCAGGATCTCCTTATATTTTTGATGCTTGAAAAGACCCTAGGCTACAATTTTCAACATGTCTTATTGTAGTAAGTGGCTTGATTTTGAAAATTGCTGAGTGGGATCTGTTGGGTGCTCAGCGTGTTAAAAATCTGATCACTCATTCAGGTGCCTAAATTTGCACCCATGTTTGAAAATCTTGGTCCTAGTGTATATGGAAGTGGAATGGTATTTTATACCACAGGAAGTTATGCCTAATGGAAATTCTATGATGCTGAAGACACAAAGTGCTGGAGGAGAGAAGTGTGTCTGCAAAAAGGGAGAAAAGTCACAGGAGCAAGCATATTTAAATATTTCTATGAGGACAGCTACTTAATTTGATCAGATTCAGAAGTATAAGTTGTAGACTTCAGTTACCTTTTTTAATGCAATGAGCTCATTGAGTGATAATGCATATGAAAAGGAAGACCAGATCCAATGTGGCATAATACAATATTTTAGAACAGTGGTTCTCAACCCTGGGGATACATAGAGGTCTACCAGGGGATACTCAGCTCATCTAGATCAACGTGGGGATTGCGGGATGGGCTTAGAGGGGCATGAGATTTTGTAAGCAAGTAGTTTTTAAGTGAGGTGAAACTTGGGATATGCAAGGCAAATCAGACTCCTGAAAGGAATACAGTAGTCTGGAAAGGTTGAGAAGCACTATTTTAGAACATTGATCTACACAGCTTCAGGTCAGGTATTTCTTGTTCTGACAAGGAATCACCTATTCAAAAGCAGGCTTCTTACCCCTTAAGTTGCTCAACTGGGTTCAGTGGTTCTCAAACTTTTGTACTGGTGACCCTTTCACATAGCAAGCCTGTGAGTGCAACCCCCCCTTATAAATTAAAACCACTTTTTAAAATAAATGCAGGAGGCAAAGCGGGGTCTGGAGTGAAGGCTGACAACTCGCGATGCCCCATGTAATAACCTCGCGACTCCCTGAGGGGTCCCGACCCCCAGTCTGAGAACCTCTGGTGTAGATACATTCATCTATATTTTTTTGTATAATTCACCATTACTCAGGGGATCTGGATTTCTTGCCCTGAACAGTGCAAAACCAGAGAAGCATTCAATGTGCTCTTTGAGGAATATCAGTCTTAGTTGTTAATGTAGACAAACTTATAACTGGCAATGCAAGCATAACAGGATTAATACATTACTAATGAGTGCAGTACATTAAGCATATTCCATAAACAAAATGATGATAAACCCAGCACAAAATTACCATTTCATCAAGCTAGGTTATACAAAACTCTGATAAGATCAAGGAATATTGGAGAGCTACACTGCAGACAGAGAAATATTTGACTACTCCTGTTTTGTTTACCTTGCTGGGAGCCTGTTTCTCAGGATAAACTGTCTTAACTGCAAATGACTGTACCGAATTGACTAGGTTCTTCATTCCACCTTCCTATTTGATTTTCTACAAGGAAGGAACATCATCCAAAAGATGTTGTAGAATAATAAGAAACAAAATAATATGGGTGAAATACTGGCTCCATTGAAGTGACTGGGAGGTTTTCCATTGACTTAAATGGAATGAAGATTTCATCTTTCTTTATATTGGGCATTAATAAACAGGGCCAAAATATTCCCCTTTAAAATATATGAGGAAGAAAAGTAACCAATGACACATTATTAACATCATCTTTGAAAATATAAAAACAGTGAATCTAATTATGCAGCACTATGGTATGGAAGGATACATTTCTCACCCAACTGGTTATTAGCTTAGACACTACAGCATGAGGATCGTCTGTTCTAGTAATTTTCTCCTGTGTAAAGAAATAGTTAATCCCACTCTTAAGTCACATCAAAGTCAAATACATTTGTAATTCTTACTAAACTATTTGCCTCAATAACGTCTTGTGGAAGTGAGTCCTACATGTTAAGTTTATGTTGTATGAAAGTGTATTAATGTTCTAAACTTTTTTAAAAATTAATCTGATAGCCTCCTTTTCTAAGTCTTATAAGAAAAGGTATACAAGAATGTTCAACTGGCCTTGCCTATATTCATTTTTTTTATATCTCCATCATGCCACCTGTTCTTTTATTCTTTTCCTTTCCAGACAGAATGATCCTACACTTTTAAATCTTTTCATGTATGAAAAGCCTTTGTTTCAGTGACCCTCACTATTTTTTGTTGTCCTTTTCTGAACTCCTCCTTTTTCTGCTTGCATTTGTTTGAGGTGACAGAAACTGAGCATGATGATGGTTCATCAGTTTCTATGATGATGCCATAATATTTTCTATATTATTTTTTTACCCCTTAATGTAGTCTAACATCGCCCACCCCCTTTTTTTGAAGATGAAGCAGATTGAGCAGATATCTTTATTGAGTTCTCATCAATGATGTACACCTAGATCTTTTCCCTGAGAAGTTACTATTAATTTATAATCCATCAATGTGTGAGTAATTATAAATTGTTTTCAGTATGCATTAACTTGCTCTTGTCTGTTTAATTTTATCTATTGTGTTGCTAATTACCTAGTTTTGTTAGGTCCTTCTGGAGTTCCCCAAAGGCCTTCCTTGTCTTAACTGACTTAAAATGATTTTGTCATCAACAAATTCTGTCCATAAATTTGATAACACCTAAAGAATTTGAAAATGTTAGAGAGGTATGAATTATCCTAACAAATGCCTTGTTTGTTTCTTTTCATCACATACTCATCTGCATGTTTTACAATTATATCTTCTAATTATTTTGGAAGACCTACAGTATTAGCTTTAATATGGTACAGTGGAAATTGCTTCCCCCCCAATAAATTACATAATGTGGTTTAAACAACTGTTCAAGAAACCAGCAAAAGCCAGTTCTGTAGCAAAATTTATTAAAATAAATATTAGAAAAGTTGCACTGGAAAATTTGTGAATATTTTAATGTAACTGAGACAGAGGAGTGGTGAGCGAAGATGGCCCTTACTACAGGTTTCGGGTATGTCTACATCTAAAATTTTGCAGCGCTGGTTGTTACAGCTGTATTAGTACAGCTGTATAGGGCCAGCGCTGCAGAGTGGCCACACTTACAGCAACCAGCGCTGCAAGTGGTGTTAGATGTGGCCATACTGCAGCACTGTTGGGTGGCTTCAAGGGGGGTTCGGGGAACGCGAGAGCAAACCGGGGAAGGAGACCAGCTTCGCCGCGGTTTGCTCTCGCGTTCCCCGAACCCCCCTGCAAACCGCAGGGAAGGAGACCTGCTTGCACGGACGTTCGGGGAACGCGAGAGCAAACCGGGGAAGGAGACCAGCTTCGCCGCGGTTTGCTCTCACGTTCCCCGAACCCCCCTGCAAACCGCAGGGAAGGAGACCTGCTTGCACGGAGGTTCGGGGAACGCGAGAGCAAACCGGGGAAGGAGACCAGCTTCGCCGCGGTTTGCTCTCGCGTTCCCCGAACCACCCTGCAAACCGCAGGGAAGGAGACCTGCTTGCTCGGGGGTTCGGGGAACGCGAGAGCAAACCGGGGAAGGAGACCAGCTTCGCCGCGGTTTGCTCTCGCGTTCCCCGAACCACCCTGCAAACCGCAGGGAAGGAGACCTGCTTGCTCGGGGTTCGGGGAACGCGAGAGCAAACCGGGGAAGGAGACCAGCTTGATTACCAGAGGCTTCCTCAGGTATGCTGGGATACCTGCTTATTCCACGGAGGTCAAGAAAAGCGCTGGTAAGTGTCTACACTTGATTACCAGCGCTGGATCACCAGCGCTGGATCCTCTACACCCGAGACAAAACGGGAGTACGGCCAGCGCTGCAAACAGGGAGTTGCAGCGCTGGTGATGCCCTGCAGATGTGTACACCTCCTAAGTTGCAGCGCTGTAACCCCCTCACCAGCGCTGCAACTTTGTGATGTAGACAAGCCCAGTCTCTTTTTGTTAGTAGTTCAGCTACTTCATTCTTCAGTTCCTCATTCCCATTTGGTCCTAGTGATTTATTACAGAGTGGTTTATTTCAAGTTGTTTCATCATTTTTAAAAAATACCTTTATCTAGAGTTCTTCATCTACAGTGCTTTGCTACTTTTAAAGAAAGTATAACCCTGGAGCATAATAAAGAGGTTCTCAAGCTGTTGTCTAGGAAGCACTTGCTTTTGGCATGCATCTGGTCACATGACAGTTGCCCTTCCTCCTTAATTCCAGCTGCTAAATTCCATTACATGCATTCAAAATGACATTAAATATTTCCTTGCTATTCTTTTTTCATGTAAGCAGTATTAGCGTCTCTTCTATTTCCTTATCCTCTTTGGTTGCCTCCTTTACCTCGTGGTAATCTAACAAACACACTGGATGAATTCCTGGTTCCATCATCATGAATAGAAGGCTCCCACGGACTTCAGTGGAGCCAGGATTTCACCCATTGATTCTCCCTTGAGCTTGCTACTTCTGATGGACATAAATATTTTCTCCTTTGGCTCTTTCTTCCTTGCATTCCATCCTTAGTTCTCTTAAAATTCATTTTACATTTTGCCTGTTTATTCATTTTTCTGTTTCCCTTTATTGTCCTCTGCAGCTGTACTACCTTCTTTGATCCTGTGTGATCTCAAATATTAAGTTGTCCCCCACTTCAATGTGGCTAAAAAGGTACATCCTCAAAACAGAAAATTCAAAACAAAACAAAGTAATCCCTTTAGAAATATTAAGAAAGCACTCAGTCCACCCACTAGTGTCCATGCCAATCAATGAAAAGATGGACGAGCTACAGTAAGCCATTCCAGTTGGCACGGTAGGCTGGACAAATGAGCTTTCCTTTATGCAGTTATAATTTTCTTTCTGAAATGTCCTGATAGTAAATAAATCACTGTCTAAGTTCTATACTATGAACTAATAAGTGGGTGGGGCAGAAAAATGTTTGCATAGAACACGACTTACGTGGCAAATGGATGAATTCTGAGGTTGTATGTTTTTCATATGGATTTTCAACAGATTGTGCTGTTTTCTCTAGCTTTCAGTTAAATAATTTTTTAGCAGTATTGGTTGCACAGATAGCTTTCAGAATGTAAACAGACATGGTATTTGTCTTTTAGGGCCTGATCCTGTCAGTTGCTGAGCACAACCACCAACAATTAACTTCAGTAGGAGTGGAGAGTGCTCAGTACTTCTGCCAATGAACAAAAAGAAAACTGTGGTGTTCTCATTTTAATAGGATGTTACCTTTGAAAATTATAATTATAACCACGTGAGTGGTTTTAATAATAAAAATAGCAGATTGTCATACCAGTATAATCTAGCTAATCAGCTTATCCAGTTATGGCTAGAGATAAGTTTTGTATCTCAGTGTTCTATTCATTTGGAAGGACATTGCCTAGGAATGCAAGTCTTTATAAAGACGAAGTCTCTATTTTTCTCTCAAATATTCATGTGATTAGAAAAATAATTGAGAAACTTGCTGCAATCCATAAACTTGGTTAAGATAGTATTTGCATTTCCAAAAAATACAGCAGTCTCTATCCAGTAGATAAAAACATTTCAATGTAATATTTCAATTATTTTTAATGGCATTTTGTGAGTCTTAAAAATATCTGGAATTAGAATATGCTTAGGTAAAGTGGTCTGGTCTGAGATCAGTTTTTTGGGCAGGCAATAAATAATTACAGTTTTCCTGACTAGATTTTGTGTGGTCATGGTCTGGACAAAATAATATGAATAGGAATAGATTTTATTGTTTCTAATAGTGCCCATGAAGTGCTAGATGTTTTCCAAACATAATAGAAGACCTGATTTCTTCTCCAAAGATTTGATGCTCTGAAAAGCAAAACCAAACAGACAAAGAGGAAAAGAAAGAGATTCATAAGATATATACAAACGACCACGTTAAATAATATAATGTTTTTAGTCACTAAATTATATAAATATTATCTATATACCAATTCAATATAAATATTATTTATAGCTGCCAAAAATCTAGTCATAATCCATTGATTGGTTTCTTTTACATGTCATGGCAGAAATGGGTCTTCTGAAGGGATTTAAATGCAGTGAAGGAAATGGGTTTATGGGTCAGCTCAGAAAGGGCATAAAGCATAGAAAACCAGCATGGAAGAGAAATAGGCAGCTTGGCCTAGAAACTTTGACAGAGCAGAGCGAAATAGGCAAAAGACATAAATAGGGAAGGCCAAGTTATGCAGTCAGGGATATCCTAGTCTGCTGTGTAGACTTTATTCTTATCTTCAAAATCTAAACTTTATCTTCTTCAGTTAAAAAAAGGAGTTTTTCTATTTCATATTTGCTGCCCCTGTTAATAAACTCACTTCCAGAGGAAATATTACATTTAGTAATTTTTTCTACTATTCCTGATCAGTGAACCGTGTGTGTGTGTGTGTGTGTGTGCGTGCGCGTGTGCATTTGCTTGGTTTTGTATTTATAGAGCTGTTCAAGAATTAAGGTAATACTGCTTTTTAAAAAAAGTTTGTGAATACCAATTTCTGCTCACAATCATCATACAAAGGTATATGGAACTGCTGCAGTTCTAGTGTTAGACCTGTTTGGGTTGAGAAGCAGTTGTTTGAAACACATTACATTGTTGAGTTTCTTAGTTACAAAGATAAAGGATAAAAGGTAAAGGCAGTACATCTGCCAGTATAACGGGAGTGTCGGAGTGGAAACAAGCGTGACCAATATTGCAATAAGAATAGTGAAGAAAATCATGATCCTGGTGGCTGTATGATTTTGTAAACTAGAAACAGCAATAAACTGTACATAAATTTGTGAATTTAAGTACTTGTTTTCAATGATGGCATTTATTAACCTCATGTTACATTTTCTTTAAAAATAGCTTTACAACGAATTGACTATATGTTTTGAAACTCGGAAAGCAAGTGAGATTCAGCTCCAGCAAAGTCATGCTTCTCTTCAGGGTCAGCTACTGGAAAAAGAACAAAAGATAAAGTGGCTGGAAGAGCAACTACAGCAGGCCCGAGAGGCCTTACATCCAGCACATCAAGATTCTCATCCAAAACACAGGGAACAGGTGAAGTAAATTTTATTTAATAGATTCTAAAGATTGAGTTTCCATACAGTCAGTAGCACAGAGGAACCTATAGATGCTTCTACTGATAATAATAGAAAGCATATGCAAGCAGACTACCATTCATATTCTGGAATAAAGACAGAGGAAATCTGCAATCTACTGGCAGGTTTGTGTGAAATTTCTGTTTGTGTCATGAATATTTTGTGGTTGAAAAGTGAGAATTACTGAGTTTTCAGATAAGAAGAATGTGAAATTTCCCGATTTTTGTCAGTGAAAATAAGTAACTGCTGAGCCTGGCATTCTCATTGTTTGTGGCTGTATTACTAAAATTCATTAATGCAATCTGGATCACAACCTCAACATGAGTCAGCAGTGCGACGCTGTTGCAAAAAAAGCAAGTTCAGTTTGAGATTGCATTAACAGAGACATAGCATGCAAGTCACAGGAGGTGATAGTACTGCTCTACTTGGTGCTGGTTAGGCCTCAACTGAAGTACTGTATCCAGTTTTGGTCACCTATATGTAGGAAGGATGTAGAAACTGAAAAAGATCCAGAGACAAGTGACAAAGATGATCAAAAGGATGGTATGCAACCCATATGAGCAAAAGCTGAAGGGTCTGGATGTGTTTATTTTGAAAAAGAGGAAATTAAGGGGGGCATGATAACAGTCTTCAAATATTTGAAAGGCTGCCATAAAAAAGATGAATGCGGAATGAATTTTCTTATGTGCACCAGTCTGGAGGTGATGTGTGGTGGGGGTGGGGTGAAGGGGTTCGAAGTGTGGCGGGGGCCATTCAGGGCTGGGGCAGGGTGTTGGGTTGCAGAAGATGAGGGCTCTGGCTGCAGGTGTGGGCTCTGGGGTGTGGCCAGGAATGAGGGGTTTGGGGTGCAGGCTGCATCGGAGCTGCAGTGGGGAGAGAGGACTCCCCCTAGCCCTCTCTCGCTACAGCAGCTGAGGCTGAAGGAGGGGTGCCTCTCCCCAGCTGTGGCAGTTCCGGTGGGGCTGGGCTGGGCTGAGGGAGAGGTGCCTCTGTGTGCGGTGCTGGAGAAATAGCACCACCTCCCCAGCCACTTGTCACACATGGCTCTGCTCCCCGCGGCCCCTCCAGCCCAGCAAAGTTCTGGGGAAGGGCCACCTGCGGGACACCCCCTACAATACCACGGGCACCTCCAGCTTCATGGGCTGCTGGCCAAGTGGACAACTTTGCCGGTGGATACACGTGCCCCATGGGCCACACAGCGAATCAGCCTTTGTTTCCTTGAGCCCACAAAATGGCTCACAAGGCTGGGCGCGCTCAGGAGTAAGCCTGGTGGGATGGGGGGCAGCAGTGGGCCTGGGGCAGCATGGCACTCCATCCCGTGGGGCCCAGCGGGATCACGGGGCGGCAGCTCGGGCACCTCCAACTAGCTCGCACTCGCTCATTTAAACTCACCAGATGAGTTGGCTGCAGCACAATGGTTGGAGGGTGCCACTGCTTGGCTTGGGGTTTTAATTTCTCTCCACTGCATGTGACCCTGGACGCGGCAGCTCCGTGCCACCGTTAGTAGCTTGCTGCACAACCGCGCAGCTTAGAGGGAACTTAGTAGATGACCATTGTGGTCCCTTCTAATCCTATAATTTTGTGGTTCTATTTCTTAACCAGTTCTACTTTTCTATTTATTAAACAACAGAATGAAACAGGACAAAAGCATTCCAAATGTTTTTAAAAGCATACATCTATGGGTTTTGGTTATTATTCACTGTCTTGTAATGATAGTGTCTGTTTCATTATTACAATGTAAATTTTTAACTCTGAAATGCATTCTCTTTGTAAAACACAAATTTCACTGAACCAAAGTAATCATCTGACTTCTCTTACTTTTTTATTCATGTATGGTGGTTGAGACATTAAAGATAGTATTAAGAGATGATACTTCCATTGAAACGTCATAATTAACAGGCATTTGAATATTTTTATTTATAACTTTGAGATTTGACAAGTGTGTGCATTCTAGTTAATATATAATTCTGTTGAAACTTTTATAACGTTCTCCTATATTCCAATTCTGTGGTTCTTTAGGGCAGTCAGAATAGGAAATGCTACTACAATGGTCAAAGTAAAGATCAATACCGCTTATTACAAAGAGTGCAGATATGTAACTAAAATTAAATAAAGTTACTATGTAGGAAAGTTATATGTGATGTATGTGAAATATAGGGATAAAATATGTTTAAAAACAGTATGAATTCACTGTTATTTTTCTGAAATCCTCTGAGCCTTATTCCCAGTGTGTTACTTCAGTTTTACGCTGGTGTACCATCATTGATTGCAATGATTTTGTTGATTAGATCTATAGATGTGTTAATTTAATTACAATTTTTGGAAGACTAATTGAAGTCAGTGGCAAAACTCCCTTTGACATAATTGAGCCAGGATTTCACCCAATATATTTTAATATTACAGCATAAAAGGGCAAAATTGAAGTTTCATTTTAAGAGTTTTCTAGTTCATATTAATCACAGATTATATTAATATGGAAGTGTCCTAATTTTAAAATATTTTGTTATTTAAATTTGGTTTTGTAATTAGGAATACATCCCTATTAATCATAGCTAGTAATCATAGCTGAATCGTAACATGATGTTTTGTAAATTACTAACTTACAAAACTTCAGACAATCAGATTATAGCTTTCATCCAAGCCTTTCAAAATGACAATATGACCATTGATTAGCAAGTATCATATTTTAATTACTTGTGGCTTTTTAATCCTATCATACCTCTGAACATTCTGATGGGTTGGGACTTCTTAATATTATCGTGTATACATAACATCAGAAACCTTATTATCCACTTGTATTATTTATTGTATTATTTACAATAATTTTCTTGGCCATAGATGCGTTATAAATGAAACCATGGTTTCAGAAATGTTCTACATGAATTAGTTTACTTTACAATCATATTTATACATTTTAGTAATCTGATAACATAGAAAATCTCAAAATGGAATTTTTTAAACCGTCAAAGGTTATGGTAGCAAAATGCCTTCTATATAATGAACAGTATGTTGTCATCAAATTATGGTGATTATTTAAAACACTGTAATACAACAGAGTATTGATTCTGGCAACCAAAGCACCATTAATTACTTTTCACTTAAGATCTTGTGTTTTGAGTTAGAAAACTGAAGAAAGAAAAATAGAAGTAAAAGTTGATCAAATTAGTTTACATGAACTATTGGGTAAAAATTACAATCTGTAGTGACCGAAAGTAGCAATAACATTTTTCAAATGTTGATCTCCCTCCAACCTGCTGCTGAGTATCAATTTGCTGGAGGTTATTACATTAGATCTGTATTACAGGATTATATGGCTTGTAATTGCTCTTACAACAAAGTTAATTCTGTCTGTATTGAAATGTAATATAGAAATGATAGTACCTATATTTTTAGTACTAGCAATACTCTTTAATATTTAAGTTAAGACAAGCGCCATCTCTGTAAATAATTTTAATTAGAACAGTGCAGTAATTTTAATGTTTAACATCATTGTTTTAGATTTTGCAACATACTCTTACTAAAATGCTTTGCAGATAATAAAGGTAAGTTATCTGCATACAGGAACATACCTGTGCTTCTGTCAGGAAGAATCAGCAGTAAATTTTGAGTTTCCAGACATTTTTTTAATTTTAAATGAGTCAAATGATGCTTTGTATGCCCGCAGTGTCTCATTTAAGGAAGGGGAAAGCTCGACTAGTGTTTCTCACAAAGGCCTATATTTTTCTCACTTTTTTATAAAGCAAATGTTTGAATTGGAGAGTTCTAGGGTTACAAGGATAGATTGTAGTATAGCCCATACACTTGTCTTCAGAAGAGTCCTACACTATTTTCTTTTGTATCAAAGTATCTACAGTCATCACTTGTACTGGAACAGCAGGACTCTAGTACTTTTCCAGCATAGACCACAGTCACAGCACCCCTGTTTCAGTATATAACAATTGGGCATTTTACAATGACAACAGGGGACTCCACCCAGGATGC